>NC_091755.1:42273071-42465571 GCF_043380555.1 Nothobranchius furzeri | reverse complement strand
TTATTGTTGTTGGATGCTTTGTAATTCCGACCAGACACGGAAACAGAGGTGAAAGAGAAAGGAAGAGACAAAAGGTGGGGGGGTTCCACAAAAATAAACAATAATGAACAAGAGTCTGCTTCTAGACCTGCAGAAAGAGAAAGAGCAGGAAAAAAAAGGGACACAACAACAATACAACAAGATCAAGCTATCACTGCGTCAACTTGATGAAGAAATATAAAATCAACATTGTTTAACTGAACAATCACACAATAATAAATCACAGTGCATTTAGTGCCAACGACAGCCGTAAGACATGTGTTGAACGTGCCCAAGTCCATACTTATGAGAGCACCGTGTGAGCACCTGTGTGTGTACACGTGCTTGCTTATGTAAGGTTTCTCTATAGGAGCGTCCAATAGAGTGTGAGGGACCACAGATCTGCTCCCCAAAGATGTGTAGGAGATGGAGGGGAGCTCCAAGTCCCAGAGATCCAGGCGACATTTCTTTATTTCTGTACAAATATTGTGTAGAATGCTCTGTACGCTCCCCAAGACTCCATCCTGTTAAAGCCCCAGTGTGTGAAATTTTAACTGTTTACTATAAATCCTGTTTCCATATAAAATAAAAGATGTTGGTATGAAACTCACTCCAGCAGCTCAGAGCACACGTCTGACCTGAACGCATTCGTTAGAGAATACTTTGTTTGTTTGTTTTGTAAAATTCACAACAAAAATCTTTGTTGACTAAAACCTTTTAGAGATTTAGTCGACTAATGCTGACGAAGACTAAAACTAAGATGCAGACCCAGTAGGACCAACCCAGAACCCCCCAGCCCGCTTTGTGCTGGGTGGGGTCATGTTGGAGGTGAAGGTGATGTCATGAGTTGTGTGTTGTGCCCTCACAGTGAGAGAGAAGATTGGAGCCATCGCCACACCGGACTACATCCAGAACGCACCTGGACTTCCCAAAACCAGATCTGGTAACCGAGCCCGCTCCTCTGAGTGTGTGTGTGTGTGTGTGTGTGTGTGTGTGTGTGTGTGTGAGAGAGAGAGAGAGATAGAGAGAGATTAACGTACCAGTATCACACGATAGAAACACAACGTTAACTATCCTCACTTGGTCTTTGCAGGAAAAATTATGCGTCGAGTTCTCCGTAAGATCGCCTGCAACGAGAAGGATCTGGGCGACATCTCCACGCTGGCAGACGCGTCTGTGGTGGATCAGCTGTTCCAGAACCGGTGCTGCTCTGCAGTGTGAGGTTCATCAGGGCTCTGGTCTCGAACATGAACGCTGATGAGGGGAAAACACGACTCGTATCTGCTTCTCCTGGCAGGTCCTCAGCAGCCTCTCTGCTCACCACTAATGATCCTAGTTGTGTTTTTAACAGATTTAAACAAACAAAGTCTTCAGACTTGTGAGGGTTGACGACAGCTGCTGCTTCTGGAGTTTTAACTGGCTTTTATATTTCCAGCACCAACTCCCCTTAACTGCATCTGACCGTGCCCACTTTATTTTTACTAGATTTTATTTGTTGTCTCTATCAGAAATCCAGTGATTTTTGTTATTCATCTGTGTCTGTGTGTGTGTTTAAGCATTTGTAAATACAGTTTGGCTTCAGAGGTTCCGACCCGGGTTCTTCAGAAACCAGCGGAGATGTTTCAGCTTCATGTTTGAAGCTTCTACAGCTGCTCAGGCCCAAGAGGAACAAACATGCATCAGTGATGTGCTGAGGTTATCCAGAATCGGAGGAGGAATGATGAACACTATCTGTTCTGAGTCTGGGATGGCACGACCTCCTCACGGAGTCTAAAAATAAACTGATGGGTTTGGAGCTGATCACATGCAAAACACAAATAAAAATGTTTTAAACAAAGCAGCCAGAGTCACCTCTCTGGGAGAATGCGTTTTGTTTTGTTGCTGAAGCTTCAGACGTGATCCGTCGATCCATTTTCAGCCACTTATCCGGAGTCTCGGGGGCAGCGGCCTAAGCCGGGATGCCAGAACTTCCCTCTCACCAGTTACTTGAGCCAGCTCTTCCGGGGGAATCCCAAGGCGTTCCCTGGTGAGCTGCGAGACATAGTCCCTCCAGTGTCATCCCTCCTGGGTCTTCCCTTGGGTCTCCTAATTAGACGTGCCCGGAAAACCTCACCAGGCACAGCCACATTTGCCGTTGTTGGCAGGATCCATGTAGTACTGTCAAGTAGGTCCATGTGTGGCAGGGTGGAGAAACGAGGGCCCGGGCGAGATTCGATCCCCAGACTCCCGGGCGAGAGTCATACGCTCTAACCAGTCAGCCAAAGGGACATCCCCTTGGTTAAGTAGCCAGGGCGCATGATCAATCAGGACATTGTGACAGGACGCTCACACTGTCACACATGGATGTAAAGTTTGTGGCAGCCTGCGCGGGAGCACGAGGACGTGCTTGTGGAAAGAGGGGGGAGATGTGACAGTGTGAGCGTCCTGACAGTGTCCCGATTGATCATGCGCCCTGGCTACTTAACCAAGGGGATGTCCCTTTGGCTGACTGGTTAGTGAGCATGACTCTCACCCGGGAGTCTGGGTATCGAATCCCGCCCGGGCCCTCGTTTCTCCACCTTGCCACATAAGGCACTATTTACAAACGTATGTGGGGCAGAAATGATCTAAGCACAATGTTACTGGGTACTTTCTAAAGGTGGCTTTTTACAGTGAATAGAACGTGTTCTAGTCCTGGAACAGACTCGGACCTGTGAGGTTTAAAAAAGCGATTTCCTCTATTAAAACGCTAAAAGCTGTTCCTGAGCTGGAGAAGAGATGCTCCATGAACGTTCTACTGGTTTAGACGGATAAATGTTTCAGTCGGACGCAAACGCACCATCTGATATTTAATATTATTTGTACACACACACACACACACACACAATGCACAGCAGCTAGATGTTGCTGTGATTACAAAAAGCACAATAAATAACGTTGCACTAATTACAGCAATAAATAGTCTTAAGTTCTCATCAGTGTGTCACACACACACACGCCATCATTTAACAAACCTCAGAAGGCTTCTTCACTTCAGTCTGGTGAAGTTTAGAAATAAAACAGCCTGTAACATTTAAGAAGTTCACCTTTGACCTAAAGCCTGAAACATCAACATGACTGCACGTGACACGACACTACATACTACAACAGCAAACTACAGGAGGAGACATCCCACGGCCCGTTACTCCGTCTGGGGCACGGATATAGCCGGCCCTTTGGGGTCATCGAACCGGTCCATGGTACAGAGCTGCATGATCATGTGTAGACCATACGTGAGCACCAGAACCAGGAGGAGACTGGTCATCAGACCCATCCAGATGCCCGGGGAGAAGAAGCCTGAGCAGTCGCTGGCGTAGGAGAAGTCACTCCCAGTCACGTTAAAGCCTTGGATCTGTACGAGTCACACCAACCAGAATCATTCATTTACACAACTCCATATGCACACACACACACACCATAGATGTTCAGTTGCTGATTAAAAGAGGAACGCACCTGGAAGTCCTCAAACGAGACCCTCCACTGGTTGGACGGATCCTTGGAAGAACGTGGGATGAGCAGAGGCCAGCGGAAGTTGGTCACAGACTCACAGCGGTACGAGTACTCAGCTGGGGCGTAGATGGACCTGCTGCCATTAAAAGTGGCCTTGATGCCGTCGTACTCCAGCTGCACCGAGTCCAGAGTGAACCAGCGACGAGCAGACACCTTATGGAGACGCTGACTCATGGCAAAGCTGCGCACACGTAGGTAACACATACACAGTTGTACAGGTCCTTCTCATAGAATTAGCATATTGTGATAAAGTTCATTATTGTCTGTAATGTACTGATAAACATTAGACTTTCATACATATTAGATTCATTACACACAACTGAAGTAGTTCAAGCCTTTTATTGTTTCTAATATTGATGATTGTGGCGTACAGCTCATGAAAACCCAACATTCCTATCTCAAATAATTAGCATATGTCATCCGACCAATAAAAGAAAAGTGTTTTTAATACAAAAAAAGTCAACCTTCAATTAATCATGTTCAGTTCTGCACTCAGTACTTGGTCGGGAATCCTTTTGCAGAAATGACTGCTTCAGTGCGGCGTGGCATGGAGGCGATCAGCCTGTGGCACTGCTGAGGTGTTATGGAGGCCCAGGATGCTTCGATAGCGGCCTTAAGCTCATCCAGAGTGTTGGGTCTGGCGTCTCAACTTTCTCTTCACAATACCGGAAAAGGGTGGCTTGCCAACTCCGGGTCGGGGGAGAGGTCCTACCTCAAGTGGAGGAGTTTAAGTATCTCAGGGTCTTGTTCACAAGTGAGGGTTGGAGGGATCGGGAGATCGACAGGCGGATTGGTTCGGCGTCTGCAGTGATGCGGACGCTGAGCCGATCTGTCGTGGTGAAGAGGGAGCTGAGCCAGAAAGCCAGGCTCTCGATTTACCGGTCGATCTACGTCCCAATCCTCACCTATGGTCATGAGCTTTGGGTAATGACCGAAAGAACGAGATCGCGGATACAAGCGGCCGAAATGAGTTTCCTCCGTAGGGTGGCCGGGCTCAGCCTTAGAGATAGGGTGAGGAGCTCGGACATTCGGGAGGGACTCGGAGTAGAACCGCTGCTCCTCCGGATGGAAAGGAGCCAGTTGAGGTGGTTTGGGCATCTGGTCAGGATGCCTCCTGGACGCCTCCCTGGGGAGGTGTTTCGGGCATGTCCTGCCGGCAGGAGGCCCCCGGGTCGACCCAGGACACGTTGGAGAGGTTACATCTCCAATCTGGTCCGGGAACGCCTTGGGGTCCTGCCGGAGGAGCTGGTGGAGGTGGCCGGGGAGAGGACGGTCTGGAGCTCCCTAGTTGGGATGCTGCCCCAGCGACCCCGACCCGGATAAGTGGAGGAAGACGACGATGACGACGTAACTAGGACTCCTCCTAGTACTGAATGAGACTTTTTGTGCACTTTCATACATTTTATTTATTTATTTCTACACATTCATCTGACTTACGGAGGGAACCGACTCTTGTTCAACACAAGGTTTTGTTTTCTTGGGGAAGATTGGGACGGAGGAACTTGTTCAAACCAGAAAATCATCTAATTCTCCACAACTTCTTCACTTTAAGTTCTAATGAACAAACTTTAACATTGGGCAAATTTTGTTGATACAAGCCTGATTAAAAGACTGGAAATCTATCTATCTATCTATCATCTATCTATCATCTATCTATCTATCTATCTATCTATCTATCTATCTATCTATCTATCTATCTATCTATCTATCTATCTATCTATCTATCATCTATCTATCTATCTATCTATCTATCTATCTATCTATCTATCTATCTATCTATCTATCAATCTATCTATCTATCTATCTATCATCTATCTATCATCTATCTATCATCTATCTATCTATCAATCTATCATCTATCTATCTATCTATCAATCTATCATCTATCTATCTATCTATCTATCTATCATCAATCTATCTATCTATCTCTCATCTGTCTGTCTGTCTGTCTGTCTGTCTGGTCATCCCCTAACCACACACTCACACACACATGTAGGTAAACTCCCTGGCAGAGGACACTTCTCATGCAGCTCTAGGAAGTGGCTGGATCTGGGGGACTGGCCTGTGAAGAAGTCTATAAATCTTGTACCCGGAAGTCCCGAACACACCAGCTGAGTAGCGCCGCGAAGGGGATCGCTCACGACATTCATGCTCTGTCCGCTCCTCCTCTGTTCACATCAGGCGAGAATTTAGAACGAGCGCTTCTGCTCACGTCTACGGTTCTACCTGAGCATTGTTTCTGACCATGCCTTCATGTCCACCATGCACCCATCCTCTGATGGCTACTTCCAGCAGGATAATGCACCACGTCATGAGGCTCCAATCATTTCAAACTGGTTTCTTGAACATGACGATGAGTTCACCGTACTACAACGACCCCCACACTTTCAGCACCTTGTTGAACCAATGCCACGTAGAATTAAAGCAATTCTGAAGGCCAAAGGGGGTCAAACAACGTATTAGTGTGGTGTTCCTGATCATTTTTTAGGTGAGTATAAATAAACCACACACACACATAGATAAAACACACACACACACACACACACTTACATCAGCTTGAAGCTCCGGTGGCCGAGGACGTTCTCGTAGTTGAGGACCAACCTGCATCAGAACAAAACTGTGAGTGATAAATAAAAACTGCCCTTTGACCACTTGACTCAGATATCAGGGTTTCTGCCCCAAGGTTGGGCTAACGTTTGGCTGAGCGACCCAAAGTCAACCGCGCTACCTGGGCTGCTTGTTTTCATCGAACGTTTGTGGGGGTGCACGCTGCCATTCGAGCGTCCACAGAAGAAGAATACAGAGAACAAATCCTCTGGTGGAGAACAACAAGTGCCCAGCCTGCAGGCAGGTCCCTAATAATAATACAGTTTATGTGTAATGGACTTTGTATTCCAGCAATCTGAAAGTGCTGCAAAATAGATTCATAACAGCAGCTGCAGTGTAAATAAAAGAAGTTTAAAAATGTACCAAGCTTAAGGTTCGGTTTAAAAGCATCTAGTTTGTGGGCCCTCTGATGGACAGCAAGGCTTGGCAGAACATCAGGAATATTAGAGAAGTGCTGTTGGAGCCTTTAATACCTTCCTTTGTCTTTGTCACAAGCAGAGCCGTGAAGTTGAAGTTGAGCACCTTCACCAAAGGTAGAGGAGGTCAGGTCATGGTCTTCCCAGCGACCACTCCGGAGGATGCTGACCGACAGGCTTTTGGCCCACAGGAGGAGGCAGGTTCTATCCTCCTTCTCCGGTCGGACCAGATGTGGAGCACAGAAGGAAAAAAAGACTCACACTGCAATCAGGATTTAAAGCATCCTCCTTCGGAGGCATTAGAAGCATCGGATTACGGATCCTGCTCGTAAACACGGTGTTATGCACAGAAAGACTCATCTTCTCACACACCTTAAACTCCACAGGAGCGTAGATGCCTGCTCTCTCGTTCATCTTTCGTTGTCGCTCTTGCTCCCTCTCTCTCTCCCGGTATCCTCCTCTGGCCTGCAGCAGGGACCGTCCTCCTCCTGGGACCGTCTCAGTAGACAGAGAAACCGACTCCTGCAGAAGAACCCAAACTGCTGCAGACATGCAACCACAAACAATCATGACCACGTGAACATGTGTCTCCTCTGACCCTGGAGGGCCGCAGGCCGGTATAGATGGCGGTGTACGGAACAGACTGGCTCTTCATGATGCTCAGCACCTGACCAATCACCTCATCTGAAAGTCACAAAGCAAACAAATATCACGGACTGTCCCACCGGATTCATAACCCCTCACACCTCCTGGATTTCAACATGAACTACCTGTCACCGTTACCCACAGTCTCTTCATCACCCCAGGTGCTAAGGTTGTCGTGACTTTACTGTTTGTATTGTTCAGAAGGAAACCCTCACCTGATATTTAAGTACATTTTGTTAGAAACAGAATCTCCACTAAGAACTGGCAATGCATGCAGCCATAGACACATTACTTGGTGTGTGTCCGCTCGGTCTTCTCAAACCCCAGTAAGTGATGACAGATGGCTGCTTATATGGATCCACGTTCTGTTGGAGGTTTCTTTCTGTTAAAGGTGTGGTTCACTTATTTAATCCACATTTGCAGTGGTCTCTAGTAGGAATGAATGCCTTGTAAGTTGTACTCTAGGTTGCCAGATCACAGCTGAGCTTCAGACGACAGGATTTCGAGTCTTATTTCCTCATATTTGGACATCTCTCCTCTGATTGGCTAACAGCAACACGACTCTACCACTGACTCTGCTTGCTCTGCAACATCGATGTTTTACCTCCACAAATAACACAAGGCTGGAGGAGTACTGCTGTGTGGTGGAGTTGCTAATGCTAACAGTTAGCTTCTACTAGCTGGGACGTTCCCTGCTGTTTGCTGGACGCTAAACCAACAACAGCCTTGCCCGTCATGAGTCAAGATGGGTGAGTCCATAAAAGTTGATCCATCAGGCTTTTCTAATCCTAGAGTTTTACCATCTTTTTTAACAGAGGCTAATGCAGGTGTAGGAGACTATTTTCATGTTCAGTCAGCATGAAACACTCAGTGACCCATTAGAATCAGAAATAATCTTTAAAAATGGGTTTTCCATTAATAGAGTTTTCCTTTCCACTGTCGCCACATGCTTGTTTAGTATGAGGACTGCTGTAAAGTCTCTTACACAAGTCAGTGACTCGATGCAATCTGCAGGGCTTCCTTATATAGGAACTAACTGGCATAATGAACTGAACACAAGCACCCTGAGATGACCCTTGTGATTTGGTGCTATGTAAATTAATTTAATTTAATTTAATTGCAGATGTTTGAAAGGTGCCTAGAACTTGTGAAACCACCTTAACAGCTTTGGTCACGTTCAGGTTTAATTGGCTGCCCTGTTGCACCTACATGTTGTCACTATGTCACCACCTTCCGGTCATAGCGCCGTCGTCGTCGTCTTCCTCCACTTATGTTCAGCAGACAGATAGGTCTGTTTAGCTGAAAGATGGGAAAAGGAGACCCGCAGCCGGAGTCTGACGCCAAAGCGAGGGTTTTAAAAACGATCCTTCCTTTCGGAGGAAAATGAGCTGAGTCATGAACTGACACTAAGAAGAAGTGTTTCTATCTTTTCAGCTTTGTTTTGGTTAGCGGTCTGCTTAGCGGCGTATGCTTTTCTGTGCCATGGCCAAAAGTCACACAGTGTGATCTCAGCGTGCACAGCAATGTTACACAAACTCACCGTTTCCACTGAGAACTTCTTTTGCCGACAGCAGATCAGCCCTGAAGAGCCATGAAACAACAAACTGATAAATACCATGAGATAACAAAAACCAGCTCTATCAGGTTATACACACACACACACACACACACACACACAGGGACAGAGATGTACACATCCCCCACCTAACCATTTAGTAACATTATATCGTGTGTGTGTGTGTGTGTGTGTGTGTGTGTGTGTGTGTGTGTGTGTGTGTGTGTGTGTGTGTGTGTGTGTGTGTGTGTGTGTGTGTGTGTGTGTGTGTGTGTGTGCACATGTGCATGCAGGTGTGTGTGTGTGTGTGTGTGTGTGCGTGCGTGCGTGCGTGCGCGTGTGCGCGTGCGTGTGTGTGTGTGTGTGTAGAGCTGTAGCAGAAACAGTGTGTTCCTACCCGATGCTGTAGGGCAACCTGAACACCAACAAGGCGGGAGATGAAGCATTGAGTCTGAGCTGGCTCAAAGTCTCGGGGTCCATGTATAATGGAGACGTGTCCAGCTGGTCCTGCAGCTGACCAATCACTGCACTGGAAGCAGGCCAAGCCACAGAAGGCAAGACTAGAGGAGAGGAGGCGGCCCGGAGAGCTCCCTGTGGCGGGAGGAGAAACAGGACAGAGAGGTGGCTCTACCAGATCACTCGTCACCTATGACAACGGTACATCAGACAACAGATTACAAATACACGCTGTTCTACCCTCTCTGGGTACGTACTCTGTCTCCTGCAGCTGAGGAAACATTGATGTAGAACAGAGGAAGTGGAGGTTTGCTTTAGGAGGTGGAGACCATAGACTGACCATAGCATGGGTCACATCCCATTTTAAACATCTGCTAAATTGCCTCTGGAGTCATTCATGCAACTTTGACTACTCCAAGTGACATCCTACATTAACAAATATCGAAATTTATTTTACTTCTTTATTCTAATTGATGTTTTTCTGTATTTTGATGTATTTCTTCCAATTTGTTTTATATTTCAAAAGGATTTGGGTCCTTAAGGGTTAATCATTCTTATTCTCCATTTTTACTCACCATTTTGCTCCTGTTGTGAATCCAATTGTTACGGTTATGCCAAAATCTCCCCACCGAGGGACAATAAAGTGATTTATATAAATTATAAAAACATTTTCTTTATATTTATTTTACATGTTGTAAATAAGAAGTCCAGAAATACATGCTTTGTCCTCATGTGGGCAAATATGGGTGTGTCCCCATACTTTGGACAACATCTGAAATGAGACCATTGGGTTCAGAAAAAAGAACAAACTAAGCCAAAGATGTTAATTTCTTACACTTGTGGCATGAATATTTGATTCTAAAGCTGAACACAGACATTAAAAGCTTATATATGGAGCCATTTTGGATTTTATAACCTAAATTGATCAACTGACCACTACCCGGTGGTGAGTTGGCTCCGATGTTAGGGGGGGATGCCTGGATGGATGATGGATCAGATCTGGCAGGCCCAAACGTATCGTGAGGGTCTGCTGGGAACATCTAGCAGAGTCTCCTGTCAGAAGTAGCTTCGATTCCCACCTCCAACAGAACTTCCAAAGCATTCCATGGGATGCAGAGGGCATTGAGTCCAAATGGGTCCTGTTCCGTGCCTCCACTGTAGAGGCAGCCGACCAGAGCTGCGGCCGCAGGGTCGTCAGTGTCCGTCGTGGCCACAACCCTAGGGCCCGTTGGTGGACACCAGTGGTTGGGGATGCTGTCAAGCTGAAGAAATAGTCCTATCAGGTATTTTTGGCCTGTGGGAATCTAAAGTAGCCGATAGATACCAGCAGTCCAAGCGGAATGTGGCTTGGGTGCACAGAGGCAAAAACACAGGCATGGGAGGAGTTCGGTGAGACTACGGAGCAAGACTTCTGCCTCGCTTCGAAGAGATTTTGGTCCACCATTCGGCGCCTTGGGGGGAAAGCAGTGTGATACTAACACCTGACCTCTACTTGAGGTGTTGTGGATAGGTGGGCAAAATAATTTGAAGACCTCCTCAATCCCACCGGCACGTGTCCCAGTGAGGAAGCGGAGCCTGGGGACTTTGGGTTGGACTCTCCTATCTCTGGGGCTGAGCTCATTGAGGTTGTCAAAAAGCTCCTCGGTGGCAAGGCTCCGGGGGTGGATGAGATCTGGCCGGAGATCCTTAAGGCCTCTGGATCTTTCTAGGTGCAGCCAAGGTGTTGAAGGGATCTGTTTCGGTGGCCTGAGGATCGAGTCTGCCTTTCGCAGATGATGTGGTCCTGTTGGCTTCATCAAAATGTGATCTCCCGACTTTTGCTGGAGCGGTTCATAGCAGAGTGTGAAGCAACTGGGATGAGAATCAGCTCCTCTAAATCCGGAAACATGGTCTTGAGTCGGAAAAGTGTAGAATGCCTTCTCCGGGTCAGGGATGAGGTCCTGCCCCAGGTGGAGTAGCAGTATCTTGGGGTCTTGTTCACAATTGAGGGAAAGCTGGAGAGCAAGATCGGTTTAGGGTTGGTGCTGCAGTGATGCAGGCATTCTACCGGCCTGTAGTGGTGAAAAGAGAGCTGAGCCAGAAGGTGAAGCTCTCGATTTACTGGTAGATCTACATTCTTACCATCACCTGTGATCACAAGCTTTGGGTAGTGACCAAAAGAGCAAGATCGCAGATACAAGCGGCCAAAAATGAGTTTACTCCGCAGGATGGCTGGGCTCTACGTTAGAGATAGAAAGAGAAGCTCAGTCATCTGGGAGTAGACCTGATGCTCCTCCACATCAAAAGGAACCAGTTGCGGTGGCTCAGGCATCCACCTTCGGAATATTGTTAAGATTAGAAGCATACTTTCCAGGAGTGATGCTGAAAAACTAGTTCATGCATTTATTACATCAAGACTGTATTACTGTAATTCATTACTCTCAGGAAGTCCACAGAATGTAGTTAAAAGTCTTCAGCTTGTCCAAAATGCTGCAGCTAGAGTTCTGATGAGAATTAAAAAGAGAGATCATATCGCTCCTGTCTTAGCTTCCCTACATTGGCTACCTGTTAAATTCAGAATAGATTTTAAGATCCTCCTTCTCACATATAAAGCTCTTAATAATCAAGCTCCATCATACATCAGTGATCTGATTGTTCTATATGTTCCTAACTGAGCACTTCGCTCTCAGACTGCAGGTTTACTGGTGGCTCCCAGAATATCTAAAGTTAGGATGGGAGGCAGATCTTTTAGTTATCAGGCTCCGCTCCTGTGGAACCAGCTCCCAGCTTTAGTCCGTGAGGCAGATACCTTGTCAAATTTTAAGACTAGGCTTAAAACATTTTTATTTGATAGGGCCTATGGTTAAAATCTGATGTTAGCCTAAATCTGGACAAGTGGGGGAGTAGAGGGAGGTGGAGTGTACAGTCGGTAAAGACAACTCTCCCTTGCCCCGCCTCCAACATGCCTCCATCTAAAAGGCTATGTTATCCAGAGTTATCTCTGTAGTTATGCTGCTATAGGCTTAGACTGCTGGAGGACACACTGACCACTTTCCACACTCTACTACTTTCTTCTACAATCTGCTCTTTAACTGTATTATTTCCTGCTATTTCAGCTGTTAACTTTATTTTCTCTCTAAGTGTTTTTCTCCCCAGAAGAAGCTACAACGATGTTCTGCTGAGCTGTGGTGGCCTCATGGAGGGGGCCATCGTCTAGCACACTGCTGCTAACCACTAATACATTCTCTCTCTCCTGATAATAACACTTTACTCTCTTTGACATTGAATGTGCTACTACTAGATTACCCGTTTAATTATAGATTCACTAGGATAAATACAATAAAGTTTATCTCTCACCAAATAGAATATTTACTAAGAAATCACAATGTTACCATAGAAACATTGCTTGGTGTGTGTGTGTGTGTGTGTGTGTGTGTGTGTGCGTGCGTGTCTGCTCTGTCTTCTCGATCCCCAGTGAGTCGTGGAGGATGGCTGCTTATACTGAGCCAGGATTCTCTGGAGGTTTCTTCCTGTTAAAAGGGAGTTTTCCTCTCCACTGTCGCTGCATGCTTTCTTAGTATGAGGATTGCTGTATAGTCACTGACACTAGTCAGTGACTTGATGCAATTTGCTGGGTTCCTTATATAGGAAACATTATTTCTGATTGGCTTAATGAACTGACCTGAATTGGAATGTTTATTATGTGAAGTGCCTTGAGACGACTCTTGTCGTGATTTGGCGCTATATAAATAAAATTGAATTGAATTTAATTGAATCTGATTAGGTTTTCTGGGCACATCCAACCGGGAGGAGACCTAAAGGTAGACCCAGGACACGTTGAAGGGGCTATGTCTCTCGCCTGGCCAGGGAATGCCTTCAGACTTCCCCAGAAGAGCTGGCCCAAGTGGCTGGGGAGAGGGAAGTCTGGGCCTCTGAACTTAGGCTGCTGCCCCAACGAACCGACTCCAGATAAGCAGAAGAAAATGGATGGATGGATGGATGTGTGAGGGCAGAGAAATGGCCTTAGATTACATCAGGCAAGTTTTTGGTGAATTCAGCACCTTGAAAATGCAACCATAAGTGGAATATTTCCTGATGGACTGGACTTTTTGAGTGTGATTCAGAAGCATCAGGCATCATTTCCTCACAAGGACTGGTCACCATAACCTAACCATAATGACCAGTAAACATATGAGACATTGACGTTCTCTTGGGAATCAAATTTAATGAAAGTTTATGATGAAACAAAAGATCTTACCTCAAGGTTGGGAAAAACACTGTCCTGCTTGTTTCCAAAGACCCCTCCATACAAGGTGAAGTCCTCAATGCTCAGCTACAGTGAGACAAGACAATGAAGACTGAGGACCAGAGTGGGACGATGCAGATTTAGGAAGTCCAGTTATGTCAGAAAACCCCCTCTGAACACCATGCTGTCATATATCAGACCATTTGTGGTGATGAGGTGACCACATGGGTTCCATTTGATTATCAGTGTAGGGTTTTCATCTACAGAGAGCTGAATGTGAAACCCTAACGTCATCCCACAATGGTTTTACTATTCTACCAACTGTATTGAGTCAAAGCCCATTTGTGTTAAACAACACTTATCAGATTTCCCCTAATCTGCTGTCCTAAATTTCAGAGAAAAGGACACTAACAATTCTTCTGACAAAAGGAAACAAGAACAGTTTCCATCCAAGAAAGCACCATGTCTTACTTGAGGAGAAATATTTTTTGTATTGTCTATTAAAATCCAAACACGACAGGACATTTTATTTATGAATGGCATATCTGTGCTCCACACCTTATCCTGAAAGAATAGCACAACATTGCGTGGGCCGATGTCCAGAGCCTTCTCCAGGTAAAAGGCCAGCTGCTGCTGTCCAATGATATGTCCTGCTACTGGAGAAGACTGATGTGGAACGGAGACCCTATAAGAAGAGAAGAGCAAGTCAAAAATTCACAAAGCCATTATTGACAAGCTGGCAGCTTAATAGCTCAACATTCCTGAGATTTTTGTCTACCATAGTAAAAGCCAGCAAGCCCACCCGGTGTCACTAGAATGGCCTGACTTAAAAGATGATGGCCTAAATAACGAGGGACAGCTTTTAAATTTGTTGTAAAGCCGTTCCCATTTTCTGTAATATCTAATCTGGAACTTGCATTTTGTGGAAGTAAAATATCAGATTATTGCGCAAATCATTTGGCAAATGTGTTCAAGTGGTCTCTAGTACTAGAAATATGCAGATTCATTGCAGGGGTTTACCCAGCATGCAGGGTTTGAATGACGGGGGAGCTAAAGGATGACAGGCTCCCCTAGAAGCCCTCAACGTAAAGCCGTAGTTGGTTCCCATTCATGGTTCTCGTTTTGGAAAGGGCAATTCAACCCAAACTTTCCACTACCTAAGCCTTTTTTAATTTAATTATAAAACTACAACGCCTAGACCAGGGGCACTTAATAGGCCCGCTAAACCAGCCCCATCGCCCCCGGACCAGACCTTTCTTCCCGTTACAGGAGGGCTTCCATAGCAGCATTCTAACTCGGAGTCTGAATGCCACAGGAGGAACACCACATATCGTTGGTTACATAATGCAACCCCAGACTCTATGAGTATGGAATAAAGAGTTTCCGGCTCTTGGAGGGTGCAGACGCTTTTCTTCTCCTCTCCTCCATATCTTATCCTCAAGGCCTTTGTCTGTCTGTGGGTGCTGGGTGCACGGCTGCTTCTGCATTTTTTCTGGAAACTGGAAACTGAAATTCATTAAAATGGATCTCGTCAGTTGGTCACTCAATGCGGTTGATAAGATTTTTTCTACGATGAGAACGGGAGAAGGGGCTCCCGGATGCCCCTCCGGGACAGACCAGCTGTCTGTGGAGGACTCTGAAGATGTGTGGATATTCGTGGTGTTGGTGTCGGGTTTCCTGCTGATCGGCATTGGAGGCTACCTGGCTTACCGGAAAATTAATGAGCTGTCGAGGAATATTGGCCTGATCCCGGAGCTCAGAGATGGTTTGCACCGCGCTGTGAATTCACAGACTCACATAATTGTCCAGATGAATCGTAAGCTTGGGACTTCGGCCGAGATTCATTCATTGGCACAGAAGATGGATGCCATCAAGGATAGAGTGGACGAATCAGCACGGATTGAGATAGTTTATTTTCCATTATTGGGATTTTGAGAGGTTGAGGACCAACAAACTGTAAGGCAGAGAGGAAATTATCTCTGTCTGGCCCCAAAACAATTTCTAATAGGAATCTGGCGCCCTTGAGCCTGCAAGGCCACAACGAAAACTCCCCCCTCAGAAGATATGTGGAATGAACCGTCGCTACGGAAACTCAACTCTGTCTCCTATCCCTGCCTGGGCGGGACTGCGGGAAGGCCACCGAAGCGTCCAGGGTCACTGCAACCCTCCAACCCTCAATGCCCCCCCCCCCCATCCACACTGAGGTGACACACGCTGCTTCTATCGTGGCTGCAGGAACTGAAGTAGGGATAGTCCCAACCCACCACCCCACCTAGTGGACACTTATGTTGTGTAATGTCTGAAGTCTGTTGCATATCTGTTTGAGGTGTTTTTTTTTTCCATAACAAAACTGCCCTCCCTATGGTGGGTAACCCTGAAGTGCCTTTTATTTCCCTCCACCTGAACCAATCCTCATGTAACCCTCTGATCTCTATTAAGGTAGCGCGACTCAGGGTTGCGAATGACCACAGTCACCAATTCTTGTCATGCGTCTTGCCCATGTATGTCTGATCTCTGAATTGTGTACTGAAACTCTAATTTCCCTCTGGGATTAATAAAGTATCTTTGATTTGATTAGGGTTGTCACGGTATGAAAATTTAACCTCACGGTTATTGTGACCAAAATTATCACGGTTTTCGGTATTATCGCGGTATTTTTTAAACGGTGTTGCATATGTTCAGAAAGCATTGATAGTCCTGTTCTACACAAACCGAAATAGTTTTGAAAAGGTTTAACAGTGTTTATTAAACCTAAAATAACACAAAGCCTTAGCAAAAGTGCAACTTTTCACAAGTAAAGGAACAAATAGCTTCTTTTTCTGGAACATGTTACAGTAGTCAGTGCAGGTTTAAATTATACAAATCCAAACATTCGAAACATAAACAATATGTAAACAAATCAAAGAAACACCACTTGTTTTCTCATATACTTGTTTTCTTCATTATCAAAATGAAAATCTAAAACTCCAGTCCACACTTGACTTGAGCACTGTACAAGTCAACCTTAAAAAAGATGTATTTAAAATAAATAGCCACTTTAAACAAATTACTAAAATAACTACTACACTATGTAATCAAATCCAAATGTTCAAGTATAAATGGCATTGAATAAGTAAACAAATCAATGACAAGGAACTAATTGTATATTTCTCTTCATCATCAACAAATAAGATGCTTTATCCAGCAACAGGGTGTCCGTGACACGGTTTAAATGCTGCCAGAGGACGCTGCGGCTGCAGTATATAGTGACTCGTTGCATTCTCCCTCAACCAAAAGTCCTCGCGTCATGCATTTAAGCTAAAATGCTAATGTTAGCTTACCTTGCACTGGCTGTAGAGCCGTGGGTGATGGTCACGCAGATGTGCCATTAGATTCGAAGTGATGCTGCCTTTTGCAGACACTTGTTTCCTGCACGTTCTGCAAACGGGATAGCAGTCTTCTATTAACTGTCCCTCAGCGTTTTTCAGAAATCCAAAATATGCCCATACTTCCGATTTAGTCTTCTTTGAGGGCTGATGGATGTCCTGGGCGCTGCCGTCTCCTCCTTCGGCCGTTATTTCAGCTTCAAAGTTTTGGTGCCATTGCAAACTAAAAGTGCGTGTGCGCGCCGCGGGAACTTCAGCTGAAGCGACGGTGGCTGGTAAGGGTCACCGCGCCGAAACCGCGGCCACGGTAAACCCACCGAGATAATATAGTTTTTTAAAAACTGGACGGTTATTTTTATTGTCAACCTTTTTACCGGGGTTTACCGCTATACCGGTTACCGTGACAACCCTAGATTTGATTGATTTGATTCTTTAAGCCACGCCTATTGGGTTGTTCCCAAACAACCAACCTATCACTGATGAGCTTTTAATGTACACCTGCCTATTAGTAGGGTTGCAAGGATTAAGCGGTTTGACTATTAACCACGGTGTAAATTGCTGCAGTTAACCCATCGTAAGGACATCTCCAACACCACAAAAATAAATAAATAAATGAATAAAAAAATTAGTAGACCAAAGTGAAAGTGAAACTACACACAAACATGCAGCAGAACCAGCATCAACAACCATCAGGACCCCTCCGTTTCCACTGTAATGTCCAGCAATGGTCAGTTTTTAAGTACAGTTTGACCATTCAATCTCTGGTCAAAATGGAGACACAAGACTGCACGTGTTCCCTTTAATCTGTCTGCCTTCATCCCATCAGCTGGAGCTCAGAGCCTATCTGCAGCTCTGAACACAGATAACGAATTGTCAACAATGATGTTCTCTCCTCAAGGTTCAAGCTTCCCTTATCGTCCAACAGGACTCTTCATGCCTCTGAATAAGGAACACCCGCAGCTCGGATTAGTTGCTAAATCAAAGAATGAATTCTTAAATTAAATGTTAACTTTTAAAACTTATAAGTTAAATAATCATTAAATAAACGTTCGTTTACTGTCACTTATAATAACTACAATATAAATGAAATGCACCGGCCAATTTGGGAACAAGCATTTTTGAATCAATCCACTTTGACCTCCAGTCAAAGCCTCTTTGCACGTTGCAAGCTGGCACAGCCCAAACGGCTCTTTTAAGAGTCAAACATTCAACCTGGACGCTAACCAGAAAAATGTTGTGACCTGGAGATATTTCAAGACCGGATGGGTCGTATCGTGGATATTCTACGGGCGTCGGTTCCTAGAGGTCAAGGTTAACCTGACATCTGACAGTTAGGATCTGCTGGGGGTCTCCACAAGGGTATAATAGACACAACAGATTGCGTCTGATGAATTTTATCAATAAACAACTCTCTAGTTTATAACCAAACAAATAATTTTACAACCCAGACTTCACAAATTCTCTCAGATACAAAGAATGGTTTTGCTAAAACATCGAGCTACCATTACAACATTTCACAGCTGAAGAGGGCACTGGACTGACGTTTTAGAAAGAATGTTGTGTTTTCAAAGAAAATGCACCAAAATAATGACTAAACACATCTATAATACTATTAGACACACATTTATACAAGTTATCAGCCAAAAAAAAAAAAAGATTTTGGTGCGACTTGCTCTTTAATATTTATGACTGATGATGCAATGGCCTAGACTGACCGTTTGCACTGTCAAATTGTGACAAAAGGCCTTGTGCATTTTATATTTAATTTGATTTATTTCATGCAGTTTGCATTTACCTAATGTTTGTTGTTATAGGGTGATAGAGGATTTTCGGCAAATGTAAACATAACCATACATGCAGTAATTTGCAAGATACCTAAACAGTTTGCACTGTACCAAAGGTATTTGATTCAAAAAAAAGTTAGTGCAAACAAAAACAAGTGTGTCCATGCTGTGGCTGTCTTGTGGGGAGAGGAGGGTCAGTTTCAAGGTCCATTTTGACAAAGAGGGGGGGCCCAAAGTCCATCCCTTGGGCCCCCAAATGCCTTGAAACGGCAATTAGCTGCTTTAAGACGACTCAATAGGTTTACCGTTTCCTCACTCACAAAGGAGACCAAGAATATGGTTGTGCTGTTGTTACCATGGTAACCTTAATCAACCTCTGGAGGCAGTTATAACATTTGTCTGGAGCTTGGTTGTCCACACACACGCAGAGTTTACCCTATAGTTAATTACTGACGTGTAAGGAGGACAAAATTAACATCACGTTGTGTATTTTAGATGAGGTTCTGGATCCATAGAACCCCCCCTCCCCCTCTACGGCGGACCTGATAACCGAAGCTAGCGACCATCACTGGACTGAACAGTTCCTCGGCTCACTCCGGGGAGACCCGGCCCGGTTCTACCGGCAGAACTCACCCCTCGCTGGTCCACATCAGCAGCGGCACCTGCTCGTCACACTGCCCGGTGTTCAGGAGACAGAGCAGGCCGAGAACCGCCGCCACAACCGCGGAGATGCTGGGACCTGTCTCTGCCGGCGCCATCTTTCCTGTCTCCGACTAGAGCAGGTGACGCTGATCACGTAGAGGAATGTCACGTGACTATGATATATATTTAATGACTCGCACCGAGTCGGAAAATAAAGGTTCTTACTAAAGATGCTGTCTCACTCATGAGGGACCGCCTGGAGTAGCGCCCCCTGCTGACCCAACGCTCCTGTGCAGGAGCCCGTCCAGACCCGGTCCGATTTCAGGAACATTTCCTCACACTGACTTCAGAAAGTTTTTTATTCACAAACTTTAGAATCATTTTCGTACAAGTCAGAATAAATGATTAGTTAGAAGAAAGGCAGTAAAAGATTTATTCATAAAACAAAAACATGTTGGTGTCCATTAACAGTCACACATATCCCTGTTGTACATTGGAGGGGGGTTGGCCCTTTACCAGATCTCTAACCAAAGACAAAACATTTCCAGGAAGCTAAAACTCTGAGATGAAAGTCCCTGTCAGTGTTAGAAAACGTGTGTAATAATCATTCGTTTCTCCTTTTCCCCATTTTAAAAGGAAACAAACAGCGTCCTTCCTGGTTGACTTCATGAGGGATAAGACCTTTGGATCCGTGCTAGCGTGTTGGACGCGTGTGATCCTGCCTGGATTTCCCCACATCTTCAGAATTGATCTAATAGTTTCCGTTGTTTCCTCCTCACTCCTGATATGAGTGCAGTTAGAGCACACACAGTACCAGGAACACTACAACAACACACAAATACTTAAAAGAGTGTGAATTCTGGAAAAGAGATAACTATTCCTTCACCTCTAACTGAGGAGAAGGTCCCACGCAGGCATGGACGGTACGTAAACCCGGGACGCAGTTCCAGGGCTCCCACTGAGGTAGGAGCCAAAAGCAGAGCAGTCACATGATGAGACGATAATGAACTGCAGACATGAAGTTAAAAACATTCTAGATGCACGACTATGACCTTTCGAAGGGTCCCAGTAAATGCAGGTCCAGACATATCTAACAGAAGGCCTCAACCTGGAGGGTGCTGCTGTGTGTGGAGCAGTACCTGAGATTCAACCCTGATTCAGAATATTCCACCGGCTACCTGCTGATCTAGGTTTGGGTAGACTACACTTTCACAGCAGCGGTTAGATCTAAAACAAGTAGAACATCAACAGATTCAAAGGAGAACAAACATCAGAACAGAGCTTTTACCCTCGGACTGAGAGTTAAAGCTCGTCAGTCTCGTCGTTCCTGCTTACATGGAGTCAGGATTGTCTCTGTATCTGAACGTGGAGGGCCTCTGCCTGCGCTTTCAGCTTCCGGAACTCCATCTGGATGAAATCGGTCAAGGTCTTCCTCATCTCCATCTACGGGAAGGTTTCAGAGAAATGTATAAAAACCAGTTTTGATTTACACCCAGCTAACAAACAGCATGCAGCTGTGTGTTTTCTGTGTAAAAAGATCATTACTGGTGTACCCTCTGCTGAGGAGAACAGTCACCCTCGCGCCCAGCAACAAATCTGGGTCAGCAACTGAAGGCCGCTGTCATTAAATTATTATTCCTTACATTTAGACCTTTTTATTCACAGAGGAGTTGAAGTTCAAACTTTTGATCCTCTGATATGTTTTTATTATTCTTTTAACAAAAAACACAAGGTTTAAAACTTTTGTTTTTATCAAACTGGAGCCACGCCGCTCAGCTTTAGCTGGTGCTCACCGCAGTGTCATGATGACACACACCTGGCCAACACGTCTCCACCTGGGTTTAACTAAGCCAACAGGGTGATGATCTTTTAGCTACAGCAAGTTATTTAACCCCAACTGGTGCAATGAGCTGCTTCTCATTTCTTAAACAACCAGGTGGAAAGACACCTGGTGGTCGTGGAGAAGACGTTAGTCTGTGTGAGAAGGGTCAGATCACTGGCGTGCATCAAGGAGAGAAAACATCTAAGGAGATGCAGAAACGACTAAAACTGGGTTCAGAACTGTCCAACACATTATTAGAAACTGGTCTGATGAGTCCAGATGGACCCTGGTCCAGAGTGATGGTGCATCAGGGTAAGAAGAGAGGCAGATGAAGTGATGCACCCACCATGCCTAGCACCTACTGTACAAGCCTGTGGGGGCAGTGTTATGATCTGGGCTTGCTGCAGGTGGTCAGGTCTAGGTTCAGCAACAGGAAGTGCTCCAAGAATGAGGTCAGCTGACTACCTGAATATCCTGAATGACCGGGTTATTCCTTCTTCCCTGATGGCACGGCCATATTCCACGAGGACAATGCCAGAATTCATCAGGCTCAGAGAGTGAAAGAGTGGTCCAGAGAGCATGAGACATCAACAGGCATGTTTCCATTAGCAGAACTCCAGGGTAGTTCCTGGCATGGGGAACTTGACCAGGAGATAGGATGTCCCAGTTCTCTCAGCTGTTGCATCTTCAATCAAATCCAGCCCTTTCAGAACTTGCACACAAGTCAGCACATCACGAACGCTTTGGCGATTTCACTGATCAGCCCCAAAAGTAACATTAATAATATTAAAAGCATTTTTTATAGAAGTTTATCCTAATTTCATCCATTCAGAGGACAAGAGCAGCTCTGAGTTTTGTGAGACGAGCCCCATTAATCAAGTCTGTGGGGGAACTTCCCCGTTTTTTCCAACAGCTGTGGAGGAATTCCACCACATCGGGAGTCAGATGGTGCTTTTTGTTTTTGTTTGTTTTTGCTTCCATTCTGCTTCACCAGCTACTCTTCTAATTTTACTGCTGCCGGTTGTTTAGGACATCTGCTGATGTCATTTCTTACTGAGTCACAACCAATCAGCACGACTTAACCGGAGGTGTTGCTCAGCTACGCCACCGGGCCGTTTGGAGGAACTACTCCAGAGCAGGTACTCCACCATCATCAGTTAATGCAACACAGGATGGAGAGAAATCTGGTGATGTTGTAGAAGTTTATCAAAACAGCGCCACAGTAAATGTGTGTCGTAATCAAAGCTAAAGGAGGTCCAGTGGAGTATTAGAGTGTGTGACATGTTTTTGGCTGGGCAGTGCAGGACGGCCTTCTGTCCTCACCTGGTTCTTGTTCTCCGCTCGGAGGGAGTCAACGAGCTCTTTAAGGCTGAACGGTTTTCCCACCAGAACGGTGATTCTCTGGAACGAGACTGCTGGTTAACGCTACTGTGACACACACACACACACACACACACACACACACACACACACACACACACACACACACACACACACACACACACACACACACACACACACACACACTGTGTCACCTTTCCTGTGCAGGGAATGTAGGGCTCCACGTTGGGTAGAACATCATTCAAACCTGAAGACAGAAAGAGAAGCATGGCGGTCTGCTGCACATTCACCAGATTAGAATAATCTGGTAGATTAGCAGGTGTGGCTCAAAGGGAACTGGAACTCCACCACAGGTGGGTGTTGTACTCACCGACATGCCAGAGTGGTAAAATAACAGGATTAAGAGAGCACTCCGCTATCAGCCGGCCTACACCTGAAACACAGGTAACCAGTAAGGTCCTGGAACCATCACAAACATCTGAGAAGACAGTCCAGATCATTGAGGCCTGGTCACCACTAGACTTCTGAAGCTCTGCTGGGTTGGTTAAAATGAACATCTGGAGAGCTGCGATCCTTCAACTGAACTTGAAGTGTTTTTGCAGCGGAGGATGGAGCATCCTCCTGCTGACAGAGGCCCAAGTCCATGAAAGACAGGTTTAGGGGGGTGACCCAACTCAAAATAACATGAAAAGCTGAATCCTGCAATCTCATCCTCTCCTTCTCATGGTGCTCCTGATCTTCCTCAGTTAAAGCCCATGTTGTCAGAAAAAATAGTTAAAATCACGCTCCTGATGCCGAGAGCTTCAGCTTGATGCAGAAACCCAGGGCCTTATGGATGGATTATTATTGGGGTAATCAGACAGAGCTCTTAGCACAGAGAAGGTACGATGTGGAACCTCAGCTAGCGTCCACCCAAGTGGGTAAGTAGATACTCTGGGAGTATCTGAGTTTATCCTCGTCCAATCCAGACCGTTACACTGGACAGCAAAATGGTTTCTCAGTAGAGGCCAACATGTTGTGAATCTACACACACACACACACACACACACACACACACAACAGAAGCAGGGCTCAGTTTGGCTCCAGATCTAATCAGGGTCTGAGCGGGTCTAATCCCATACAAGACCATAATAAATAAAATATCTTCCGAGCCAACTGTGGGATAGGGCGGTCATAATGTTCTGACTTTTACCTAAACCAGCTGTAAGCGGTTGTGTATAATCTGTAATCTGGGTCTCATCCACATTTTGAATTGTGAGAACATCCAGACATAAACTCAGAATTCACGCTCCTGTTTTCCACACCAGCCTGGTCTCCATTATGGGTTTCCATGGTAACCGGTGCCGCAGACACTAAACGCAGTAACTGCAGAGTAAAGTGTGTTGTACCCACCCCACTTTAAACGGATGAATTCATCGGACATGTTGATTTTTCCTGGTAAATAGAAAATCAGAAGTTTATTTTATTTTATTTTGTTTGAAATCGAGGTGGGGGGGGGGGGGGGGGGGGGCAGTTGCTAACCTTCTGGGAAAATGTGCACCCATTCTCCTCTGTTCAGCTTCTCTAAAGCAAAGTCCATCCCTCTCTGATAGACACCATCACCTGAGGAACAGCCACAGCGTGAGTCCATCACTTGGGACCAAGGAGCTCCGGACGACGGGTGCTCACCTCTGCACACAGGAACACACTTCCCACGGCTGAAGAACATGGAGTGGAGCTCTTTGGTGAAGCAGATGTCTGACGCTGTTGGTGTCCTGTTCAGGTGCAGGTAAGGAAGCCAAGTGATCCCAGCTCACTGCTACAGGTGTGTGACTGAATGAATGTAAGAAACTCACCACCTCATCTTGTTGAAGCTCCACAGCTGTCTGAGCTTCAGAACACCTGTGGCTCGGAACACAAGGTTTTCCATTAGAACCATCATCTGGAACACCAGAGGGGGTCATCAGCTCTTACCCCAGAGATGTGGGTCATCCATGCAGGACTGATGATTGGCTAGAGTGATGAGGGGCGTGTCTGCGGGCCGGTGGTCAATCAGATTCAACAAGACTTCATGATTGTGGACAGTTAGATAATTCATGTACTCTTGAAGGAGAAAAATGCATTAACTGACACAACAAAGATGGCTGAGAAGTTACTTCAGTTCACTGATTTTTAGTTACTACAAGTGCCAACTTACTGGTCCAGAAATAGGAGTAGGAGCCCACCATGCCCATGACCAAGGAGCTGGAGATCCTCCATGCCAGAGCAGGGCATTGTGGGAATGGCCATCTGACCTCCAGGGGCATCCTAGCCCTCCAAGAAAGCTACATCCACACTTAGTGACCTAAACAACTACAGAGAGCAGTCGATCACATCAGACCTGCCATACAATACCATTTAAACACAGCATGGGAGCCGACCAAAGCACTGTACAGCACAGAAACATACACACAACAAAGTACAACAAATAAGAACAGCTGAGCAATAAAACCACAGAACAAAACATAAAAGTCACTGACCAAAGCAAAAAAGTGGGTCTTTAGACAAAATTTTAAACGGGAGAGACGGAGCCAGTCTGATCAAAAGAGGAAGTGAGTTCCAGAGTCAAGGGGCAGCATAGATAAAAGCCCTTTACCTCGCAGTTTTCATCTCACCCAACATGTGGAGAGCAGCAGCAGATCAGCAGACCACAGCACGAGAACACACACTTTTCTGTTATTATGATCTCTGGCTTTTAATAAATAAATACATGAAAAATGTTTGTTTGGTTTTGCATAACTTACACACACTTATTCTGTCATCTAATAAGGTTTTAACCAGAAACAGTTTTATTTAAATTAACATTCTAATCAATTAGTCACTATTTTCCACTGGTTGTTAGGCTGGAAGCACAATCAGCAGGTTAGAGATGCATCTACAGCCACAAGTTTCCCTCCAAGTCATTAGCTCATGTTCCATCTGACAACAGACAGACTGAATATTACGTCCTGGAAACAGTAATATATCATGTTCTGTAGATCTGAAGGTAATCTGAACCATTGACACATTTAAGTCTATATTAGAACAAAAGTATAGCATCTATGCACTCATGCAGAGAACAGAAGCTGTCAAATTATAAACTACATCCTTACATTGATGAGAGTTTAATATAAACACTTATTTTTATACAATTATACCGATTTTAGCTAAACATGACCTGTAACCTACGTGTTTGCTCACAGACATAGATATACATGTCTGTGTGTTTGTTACGTTCTGGTTGCAGCCTGGCTGCCCTAATACATAAAACTGATAAATGTCATCCCTGCAGCTCCAAAAGATAACCGCTTTGTTAAAATGCATAATTATAATAATCAATAAACATTATTGGTCAATAATCACCTAACACTCACTATAGAAATGAGAAAAGGGTCGTTTTAGAGTCCAGTCCGACCAGAAGCCGCACTGACTAGCAGCGCTGAGCTGTTTGGAGCGATTGACCCTTTGCACGTGACGTCACGCCACTCATGTGACCGCCCCCTTCGCCATGATGGACGGCAAAAAGACCGTTTACACCTGTAGAAACTCCAGTGAAGCTAGTCAAAACAAGCCAGTTTGTAGCCTTTTATGGCTTTTATTTAGTTGATTTGACAGTAAAATGTTTTAGCTTGCTGCGTGGTCGGCTGCACTAACAGACGAGGACGTAAACTCAACTCGTTTTTTTCTTTTTAATAACTTTGATGGAGACTGAGGACGGAGATGAACTGCAGAGATCAATCGAGCGGACTAGCAGGCCTCAGATTAGCAGCGAGCATGTTTTTAGCGGGTAATATTAACGTTCATTTATTTCAGGAGGAAGACAGGGACAGGGATAAATGTGGTGTGTTTATACTAGTTACTGATAATCCTGATGGATGGGTGTTTCACCACTGAGGCTGCGCTCCGTCCACTGTAGTGTAAAGCGAGACAATTATTATTAACAACATTAAAGCTCTGATGTATGATTACGTGTGTTAAAATTACGTTATTTATTTATATGAGCGTCAGCGTTCAGAGATCTTCTCATTCCGGTGTGAGAGCAGCAGCTGAACCCGGTACCACCACCAGCAACAGAAGCTGGTAGGGATCCGGACTTTTTAACAATCAGCTTTGGTGTGAAGTGAAACGCTGTTTATAATAAAGTTATAAATCCAGAGGGGTGAATTTAGGCAAAGTTAGCAACATGTTTACATCGGTGAACAGCTGCAGAGAGAATGTAAGCTAACGTTGGTAAGCTAGTTAGCATACCGCTAGATGCGCTACTTCTTCTGATAACTGAACTGGGCATGAACTAGTGGAAGGAATGCTGGAGGAGTTTTGTTTTTGTTTTGATCGCAAAAACAATTTCAGGCTCTACTTTTCCCTTTGCTTAGTATGTGTTGCTCACTGTTTATATGCTTTTGCCGTCCAGCATGGTGGACCCACGTGATTAGGTGACGTCGGCGAAAAGGGTCAATTCGGGGCTACATGAACCACGTGACCGCGTGTCGGCAAGTTCAAGGAGTGTCGTAACTTTCTTTGGATCAGACCAGAGCTATAGATCAGCCTAACTCACACGATCGGAACACCAACCGTTCAGCCCGCATGTTCCATGAACCGGACGCATTAGTAGAGCTGAAACCACGTCTGACTGACGTCTAACGTGATTATCACAACAACATTTATGTCGAAGCTCACCTGAGGGTAAGGATGAAGTTGTCCCCCTCTTCTTCGGTGGATTGTACTCTCGTGCTCTAGCGGTGGAAGAGCGTGAGCGCGAGCCAGCGGTGCGTTGTCATGCGTTAACATGAGGTTACGGTCGTGGATGAATGGCACAACAATGGGCCTCAGGATTTCGTCACGGTACCTCTGTGCGAGCCAGCAGGTGTGATCCTGATCCCAGAAACCTGGACCCACCGTATGGAGAAACTGTGAGCAATCACTCACTCTTTGGTGGAGAGAAGGACCTCGCTGCAGCACGCAGAAAGGGGCGGTGTCGGGCCAGTAGTCAGACTCATACCATATTTGGAAAATGCAAAACTTGCGTTCCGGAACTGAAGGGGGCGCTATAACTAATATAACATTTTTTTAAGTAAATTTTCAAACAAACATGGCACTTTGACAATGTTAAGTCCAAAACTTAAATTCAAAAGGAGCAGTTAATATAAGATTTGTAAATATCCAGTAAAAGAGAACAACAAGAGACAAAAGAACATGAAGAACAAGTAAAGTACAGCTTTCAGTGAGGGTACAGCATTTATCATATAGAATTAGGAAATCACTTTGGAAGTTCAGCTAACATGTTATATAGATTTTCGCTGTATTTGTTTAGGTGTTTCAGGGATTTTAAATAGAATTGAAATTCTATTTAAAAAACTTTGAAGACAGGGGATGATTGTAAAATTCGTTGTTTATGGATAAAAGATTTGGCTAAACAGAGGATGATATTATCTTTATTATTGAATATAATTCCAAATATTATCATATCTTTAGTGATGTGAACTGGGAGGGGTATTTTAGTTTTGATCCACACCTCTAGCTTTTTCCAGAACAATTGTGTTTTCTGACATTCTAAAAATATATGATCTATAGTTTCTACGTGATTTTTGCAAAAAGAGTAGTTGTTGCTGTCAATATTAAAACGAGCTCTTAACAACTCTTTTGAAGGATAGATTGCATTCATTATTTTAAAGTGGGTTTCTTTAGCTTTCAGTGGTATAGGTAATTTTAGGTAGTTATTATTTTCTCAACAGATGTTTTGTCAAATGTGTAAATTATGTTATTTTTGTTTGTTTTTCCAGGAAAAAGAGATTCATTTAAGGCTGATCTTATTGTAAGATTGTTGCATTTTCTGTCAGTTAACAGGAGACCTTTAATAGATAAGATAGGAAGGGTTGGAATAGAACTTTGATGTTTTAGATATTCTCGGGCTTGGATGATAAATGGTTTTGGAAGTGCATTATGTAACCTGTTAAAGTCAAGCTCAGAAGCCTTAAAATTGTATCTTCTGCAGAAATTGTCATAATTCAAGAGCTGACCATCTACATCCATTAAGTGTATAATAGACCATATGTTGTTATCTAACCAATCTTTATGGAATAGTGATTTGTTTTGGTGCAATATAAATTCATTGTTCCAAATGATTATAGAGTGTGGTGAGCAGTTATGTGCATATATCATTTTCCAATACAATAAAATTTGTTTGTGGAACTCTGAAAGTTTAATGGGGAGTTTGTTTATATTGTAGTCAGTTAGGAGAAGAATTTTTAAGCCACCAATTTTGTTAAAGATGTAATTGGGGATACTCTACCAAAAGACGTCTGGGTGATTTAACCAAAATTTTAACCAGTTAATCTTTAGGGTGTCATTAAGACGTTCAAAGTCAGTCTGACACCTGAGCTGACAGCGCCCCCCTCAGTTCAGGGACGTAAGTGTTGCATTTTCCAAATATGGTTTGAGTCTGACAGCCAACATTATCTGGCCCGACGCCGTCCCGCCCGTATGGTCCCGCCTCTTGGCCTGTGGCGGCTCCAACGCGCTCGCGCACATATTTTGCGTCATCAATGTGCGCGGCAATTTCATATTTACTGATCGTAGGCAACACACGATTCACGGGAATCCTTTTATAACAGAGTAAGGATTTTATCCTAATTGGTTCTTAGATATCCCATTCGACTTATGATGTAACGTAAATTGCAGCCGTTAATCAGCTGACGTCTCACTTAGCTTAGCTCTTTGCAATGTTTGCTTCTGAAGCCGTTTACTTGGTTTCTGTTGTCAGACGGTGAGTCGTTTTCATGGCGCAAAGAAAACGGCTGTCCGCCTCTCAAGGCTCCCAGAGTAAAGTAAGTGTGTGCACGCGCTCTTGCAGCTAGTGTTTCCTGCTGTTCTCATTTGATTTACAAGTACATAATAGAGATGAGCAGCCATCTACCCACACCAGGGGTGCCCAGTCCTAATCCCGGAGGACCGGTTTCCAGCCTGTTAAAGTTTTAACCGTGTTTCAACACCCGATTTAAATCAGCAGGTGCTTAATCCGCAGAGCCTCGTGAGCTGCTGCACAGGTGATTCAGGAGTGTTGGAGCAGAGAAACCACTAAAACGTTGGTTCCGTACTGTAATCCCAGATTCTACGAGTATAATAAATCCCCATAAACTTTGCTTATTGGCTAATATCTCATATTACCGCCCACACATTGAAGAGCTTTTAGCTACGCCCGCCTTCTAGGTGGGTCCCCACCCTATAAAGGGTGAACTCGTCTCCACTGAACCAGTGGGGCCCAGATGCTTATGGGGCTTTGCTATACTCAGAATCTGGGGTTACAGTCATCGACATACAGATACAGGACAATGGGTTTCCATAGGCTCCAATAATATGATTTTGTACTAAAATGGGAGGTGGCCACCACCGCCATTTTGACCGTGTCACAGGTTCCGTCAAGCCCAGACAATTCCACAAAAGGGAAAAGAGGCGGAGCTGAGGGTGGGGCTGTAAGACTGGGATCGACTGACGACACCCGGTCGAACTAGCTACAAGCTAACCCAAAGCTAATGCGGAGGTGGGAGCTAAGCTAACAGAGGTAGCAACCTAGCTACAACCGGAGTTAAATGTGCACAACACCAGAGCTTCTGAGTCAGAGATACGCCTGGCTGACCGCTGGGGAGAACCGGGTGGAACACAGAGGTCTCCGAGAGCTCCACAAGCCGGCAGCCGCACAGCAGACAAGCGCCGCTGCGATCTGAGATGCGCAGAGCTGCTGCTGGGGAGAACCGGGTGGAAAGGTTTCCATCCCAGAGCTCCACAAGCCGTCAGCCCGCGCAGCAGACAGAGATGCGCCGAGCTGCGGGGAGGCGAGAACGGGTGGAAAACATCGGTCTCCCGAGAGCTCCACAAGCCGATAGTGGGAACCCAGCTCCACCAACATGTTATATTTCAACCCATTTTCTAAAGAGCAGCATTATGTTAAATGCACTGGGTTTTACCCTATTACATTTAAATGTCATGGTTAAACAGTACATGTTAAAATCTAAGCTCAGCTCGGCAGTGACCTAAAATACATAAATATAATTTTACTTACCGAAAAAAATGAAGTGGAGACTCCTTGGATGCTCTATTAGTGCAATTAATGCCACAGCAAGTCATTTTGTCCAACAATTGCACAAAAAATATCCAAAAACAACGCACAAACGCTACAACTAATGGTCTAAGTTGAGAGACTGAAAATGGCGGAACAGTTTCCAGGCCAGACCGAGACTCTACTGAGGCCTTTCCACGGAGCTAGCTCTGTGGTCACGTGGGTCTGATGCTCATTAATTATACAGCATTTTAGGCTTTTCATGAGTGAGCCACTTGCAATACTTTCTCTGAACTGCGTGGCGCTAAAGAGTCACATTTTTTCATCATGATTTCAACGGATTTCACACACGGGGTCTTTAAACACATCACTCACAACCTGAAGCATGGTGACTGATTTCATTAGATAAGCTTTAACAGTTCATCTCTAAGTGAGCCGCTTATTTAACTTGCTTTCAACTAATAAGAGATAAACTGATATAGCTGTATAATCCTAAATAAAAGTGTAATTCTCTTGTCAGGAGCATTACAGTTGATTCATTTTTTTAATTTTTTTGTCCAGCTCTTATTATTATTAAAACTATCCTCACATTGAAACAAAGGGTCAGGTTTGTTCTGTGGGTCGTCACCAAAACTTAAGAGAGGTGGTGAAACGGCTCTTTCAGCTTTTTGTTCAGACCGAGTCACTTGCGTAACTCGTCGTTGTCGGCTCTCTTCCGTTTCTCATTAAAACCACAGTTTAATGTTCGGTTCATTCTTTGACTCCTCTTGAGAATCATTTTTGTTTTCTGCCACCCGCTGATCAGCAGAAATGTAAAGCTACGCTGCTAACGTTGCTGTTCAGTTCTTTAATGAGAATGGCAGACTAACGGCAACACGTCAGGTCAGCTGTATGAACAACGCTACGTCATCTTCATATTTGAGACTGTGGCATGTGCGTTGTGCCGATTAACCCGCCACGTCATGAATTCACCCGCACATGGCCTGTGGCGGGTGCTAATTTCCACCCCTGGTCCGAATCACTACCGGTGAAAGGCCATACGTCACTAAACCTCAACGCTCAGTGGCCAGACCCATAGGTGTTGACCCACGATCGGAAGGTGTATGATTGCTCCGTTTGCCTGAAGGAGAGAATCTTCCCTCCACAGCAGCAACTGCAGGTCTGAACACCAGGGTGCCTGATGGTTGGTCCAGCCTGACCCATTGCAAAAGCTAGGGGAACTGGGGGGAACTGAACGGGAGTCCGTTGTATTGGTACTGGACTCCGTCGAAGGAGAAACAGGAACTTCCTGAGTTTTTGGATTACTGGAACACGAGAAAATGCATCTCTCAGGTTGATGGAGGTGAACCAATTGCCTGGGCCCATGTAAGTCAGAGCTTGTTTTATGGTTAGCATTCGGAAATGCTTCACAACTATGAACAAATTAAATTGGGAAAGCTCGAGGATGAGTCTGACTCCGGTCTTTCTCTGAACTAGGAAGTAGCGAGAATAGAAGCCAGTGTTTTCCTCGCCCGGTGGAACGCTGGAGATGCACTCCTTTTACACGAGTTTCTTTAGTTCCATGCAGGCGGCATGGGATCAATCTGCTGACGTCGGTCTCCTTTTGACAATCCCCGATAACGGGGGTGGATGGGACGGAAACTGGAGTTTGTGACTTTGATGCATGGTGTTGTGAATTCATTTGTTCATGTGGCAAACAAGTGACCCTTCTAGGGCGCTTGTAAGGAGATTGAGTACATTGCGCGCTCATGTCATACTCAAGCCCTTATTGCTGTCGCTTTTCCTGCCTGTAAACCGAGAGCAACCCATGGGGGGCGGTCTGTGAAAGGGTGGGTTTTCGGTCACAAATGCGAAAGGAGATGATGACAAGCATAATGAACCTCGTGGTACACAGGGGGCACAGATGAACAGCGTTGCTGGACGAGTTGAGGGGAGTGATTTAAAATGGTAGCTCTTTTTAGAGATTTTGAAGAGAAAAGAAGACCATCTATGGTTCACGGCCTCTTTATAGGGTTGGGACCCACCTAGTAGGCGGGAGTACGCTAAAAGCTCTTCAATGTATGGACGGTAATATGAGATATTAACCAATCAGTGACGCTTATGTGGCAGAGATATATGATATAGAACATGCTAGATACCGACCCTCCAGGACTAGCATCGGGCACCCCTGATCCACACCTTCTCAGTGATGTCACAATTTCTACAGCTCACTGGCGTTTCAGCAGCGCTCTTCAACTCTGGTCTTTCAGCGCCACCATCCTGCAGGTTTTAGTTGTTTCTCTGCTACAACACACCTGGTTTCAATCAGCAGGTGATCCACAGGATTTTGCATAGCTTGATGAGCTGTTGAACATTTGAATCGACCAGTGAATCAGGTGTGGTGGAGCAGAGACACTACTAAACGTTGCTGGAGGGGGTTAGGGCCCAACGCTTATCCAGGTCACACCCTGGGTTAGTGTAAACTGTGTGTGTGTGTGCGTGCGCGCGCGCGTGTGTGTGTGTGTGTGTGTGTGTGTGTGTTGACATTGGCAGTTATTTGGTTTTATCAAATCTCTTTACGTAGCGACATTCCAGCAGCCTCAGGAGTCAGGAGGAGGATGAAGATGGAAGTTTCACTCAGCCGAGTGTGTCTCAGGTCCAGCGGGGGCTGGAGAAACTCACTCCTACGCAAGTCGACCAAAAGGTAGCAGACCTTCATGAGTAAAAGTCTGCAGCTGGAGTCTAAAAAGACTCATTAGGACCTGTATAGATGGTGTGGTTCCTGTGATGCAGACGGCTGAGGTGGTGCAGTACATTTTAATGAAAGACCAGAAGAAGATCCCTGTGCGCCGAGCAGGTACGACAGCGAAACAGTCACCACTACAACAACCATAAAAGTTGAGCTGTTGTTTAAGAGCAATAAAAGCTGTTCTTACAAGGTGATTAAATAACGTAAATGTTAGGTGAGACAGTCGGGTTTAGGTTAGGCCCACAGCTAGCTGTAGCTTTTCTGCTCAGTAAGGCCCTTCTGCCACCATTGCCCTGTTTTCAGCAACCACTGCCTTGCCTTGATTTCTGTTTAAATGCGATATGAATGTGGACTGTTTAGACTGGGTCATTTAACTCCTGTTTGTAATTTTAGATCTTGTGAAACATGTCGTGAAGGAATACAGAAACGTCTACGCTGAGATCATAAAGAGGGCATCAACAACGTTTGAACAGGTCTGTTCGGTCAGAGAGTAGCTGGAAGTCATCCGCTTACAATCTGGGATGATTCTGCTAAATGATGTCATTTCTGTTCATCTAGGTGTTTGGCTTAAAGCTGCTAGAAATTGATCCCAAAAATCACCTGTACATACTGGTCAATAACCTGGATGAGCCTGCACCAACCGCTGCGCCGCTCGTGTGAGTGTTGTAGACCAGAGGGTCATTCATTTAGGATAGGTTTAATGTGTGCGTGTGTGTGTGTGTGTGTGTGTGTGTGTGTGTGTGTGTGTGTGTGTGTGCGCCTGTCTGCCTGCAGATGCCCCACCAATCCAAAGATGGGTTTGCTCTTTGTGATCTTGAGTGTTATTTTCATGAAAGGAGGCATGAGAGGAAGTGGCGTCAGAGAAAGTGAGTTTTATTAAACGTAATCACCTTTATTGTTTTTACACTGACACTACCAGTCAAAAGTTTTAGCTCGCCCCATTTTTTCCAGTTATTTATTGCAGTTTAAGTCGTTCAAGTCCAATGAATAGCTTGAAATAGTACTATGTTAAGTGGTGAACTGCCAGAGGTTAAAGGTAAGGTTACTCAAAACTGAAAACATGAGAATTATACAGAAAGGCCTTCTTCAAGGAACACAGCTGTTCTGCAGCAATAGAGGTTGATCAAGCCATGAAAGCTGGTGCTACTAATTCCCACAAGTGTTCCAACTTTTCTGGAGTACAATGTGACATTAAACAGCATCATTTCCAATTAAAAAAAACGGAAATTTTGGGGCATTCTAAAACTTTTGACTGGTAGTGTATATAAACGAGGTGCTTTGAGTTCATAGTTATGTGGTAAAATGGTGTTTGTTGTTTGCAGCCCTTATCTGGAACACACTAAGGAAACTACGTGTTGATCCTGGGTGAGGACCGTCTCTCAGCAGCGATAGATTGTTTTTAACAACCAGTTGTCATGACTTTGTCCTGTTTGCCCTCTGGGACATTCACCACCACTTTTTCAGGCAGAAGCATGAAGAGTTTGGGGATGTGAAGAAACTTGTTACTGAAGAGTTTGTGCGACAAAAGTAAGTGGTTATTTTTTTAATAGGAAATGCTTTGATGCAGGTCCAAAGTGGTGCACACTAGGTTTTGGGGAGCTGGTGCACACTGGTGGACACTAGTGGCCCTTACACATTAGCGCTGGCACAGTGTGGGTTTGGATGGTGTGAGTTCGGTCTCGAACGGGCGGTGTAGTGTTCACTTATAAATTCGAGGGACTTCTCAGAAATGCAGAAATCCCAGGCGGGCATGAGCTGTGTTGCATTTGGAGATTGAACCATCCATCCAGTTTTGGCCTCTTATCCAGGGTGGGGTCGCAGGGGCAGTAGCCTAAGCAGGAGGCCCAGACTTCCCTCTCCCCAGCCACTTGTACCAGCTCCTCCAGGGAAATCTTAAGCCACGAGACATAGTCTCTCCAGCGTGGTCTTCCTTTAGGCCTTCTCCCAGTTGAACGTGCCCAGAAAACCCCACCAGGAAGGCGTCCAGGAGGCATCCTTATCAGATGCCCGAGCCACATCAACTGGCTCCTCTCGATGTGGTGGAGCAGCGGGTCTACTCCGAGCCCTTCCCAGAAGACCAAACTTCTCACCCTTTCTCTAAGGTAGAGCCCAGCCACACTTGTACCCGCAATCTCATTCTTTCAGTCACTACCCAAAGCTTGTGACTGTAGGTGTGGGTAGGAACGTAGATCGAAAGGTAAATCGAGATCTTTGCCTTCTGGCTCAGCTTCACCACGACAGATCAGTACAACTGCAGAAGCAGCACCAATCCACTTGTTTACCTCACACTTTATCTTTCCCTCACTCGTGAACGAGACCCCGAGATACTTAAACTTGTCTTCTTGGGGCAGGACCTCCTTCCTGACCTGGAGAAGGCATTCTACCCTTTTCCGACTCAAGACAGTGGTCTTGGATTTAGAAGAGTTGATTCTCATCCCAGCTGCTTCACACTCGGCTGCAAACCGCTCCAATGAGAGCCGGAGATCACATTCTGATGAAGCCAACAGGACCACATCATCAGCAAAAAGCAAAGACTCAATCCTCAGGCCACCAAAACAGATCTCCTCCACACCTTTGCTGCACCTAGAAATCCTGTCCATAAAAGTTATGAACAGAATCGGTGACAAAGGGCAGCCTTGGCAGAGTCCAACACTCACTGGAAACTAGCTCAACTTACTGCCGGCAATGCAGACCAAGCTCTGACACCGGTCATACAGGGACCTAACAGCCCATGTCAGAGGGCCTGGTACCCCAAAGTACCCCCCCACAGGGCCCCTCCGAGGAACGCGGTCAAACACCTTCTCCAAATCCACAAAACAGAGGTAGACTGGTTGGGCAAATTCCCACGCACCCTCCAGGATCCGCCTAAGGGTATAGAGCTGGTCCAGTGTTCCACGGCGAGGACAAAAACCACACTACTCCTCTTGAATTTGAGGTTCAACAATCCGCCGGACCCTCTCCTCCAGAACCCCTGAATGGACTTCATCAGGGAGGCTCAGAAGTGCGATCCCCGTAGTTGAGATACACTCTGCGGTCCCCGTTTTTAAATAGAGGGCCCACCTACCTGGTCTGCCAATCTAGTGGAACTGCCCTCGATGCCCATGCGATATTGCAGATATTGTGTCAGTCAACACAACCCTACAACATCTAGAGCCTTAAGAAGCTCTGGTCGGATCTCATCCACCCCCGGGGCCTTGCCATTGACGAGCTTCTTGACAACCTCATTAACCTCATTCTTCAGCTTGACTGCATCCCAACTGACCACAGCCTCACACACCAACTCAGGCTCCTTCCCCACCAGGGAGGTGACATTTCATGTACCGATAGGCAGATCCTGTAGCTGAGGATTAGACCGCCAAGGTCCCCACCTTCGGCTACCACCCATCACACATTGCATCCGACCCCTTTGGCCCTTCCCACAAGTGGTGAACCAATGGAAAGGGGGATCCACGTTTCCTCTTCGGGCTGTGGCTGGTCGGGCTCTATGGGTGAAAGCCCGGCCACCAGGCGCTCACCGGCGTGCTTCACCTCCAGGCCTGGCTTCAGAGGGAGGGCCCGGTGACCCGCGTCAGGGCGAGGAAAGATTGTGTCCATTTATTTTATTCATCATAAGAGGTCTCTGGTCTGCTCTTTGTCTGAGCCCTCACCTAGGACCTGTTTGCCATGGGTGACCCTACCAGAGGCATAAAGCCTCAGACAACTTTGCTCCTAGGATCATTGGGACAATCAAACCCCTCCACCACGGTAAGGTGACAGCCAGGGAGGGGCTGAACCACATTATTTAAATAATTTGCTGCGTGTGTCCTCATTATCCCCCCACACCCTGGCTCATTCTACTCGTTGATCGGAGGCTGTAGGTGTAATTTCAGCCGGCCAATTAGTTCGTAGTGTCACCTCGGTTCCAGTCTGACCTCTGGGGAGGAGGTCTGAAAAAAAAAGAGTTGCCTCTGAACCAAAAACGTAATTCTGACTCGTGACTGAAACTACATTTTGGTCCGAACCGACACTAATGTGTAAGCGCCATAGATGCTGTGCAGCCGGTGGACTTTATGCAGCTGCGAGTACTAAAGAATTCTTAGCTTTAACCTGACATTTTCCCCTCACCAAACATGGATGGGCTCTGGGGAATGCTGGGAGTCCCTGTACCTCTCACCTTTGAGTCAGTGTTCAGCGCAGTTAGTCAGTACTGTGCTGGTGAGTTGGATTTCCCAGACCATCAGGGGTGATTAACTCAACTTCCTTCATAGCGATCATCTTCTGGCCTCCAGCCAGGCTTGTCGTCTCCTTAAAATCAAACATGTCCAATACCAGGTTGTCACATTTGTCTTCATATTAACTTTATACCGACATCAGTTTCCTGAATTATTAAATGATGGTAACTACTCCGATCTTCGGTCATACATTTTTGCTACATTCAGCTGTTTGCTTTTACCATGGTACCTGAACTCATCGGGAAAGCCTGGAGACCACATGACCAAACATCAGAGGACAGGTTGTGTTGCCAGACGGCATTCATCATAAACACCTATATGATAACACATGATGATGAATGAGACAACTACTGTACCTGGGGGAATACCACAAAGCGAGTTTAAAAAAATCAAGTCTTTCCTGATAAATCCCTCTCATAGGACTAGGATTTGTCAGTTCCATGAGCAATGCTCAGGTGGATTCAGCCACCGACTAGACAAAAGTGACGTAACATGCCTCGTCCAATCATATTCACCAATCTTCAGCAAGCCTAGTTGGAAACCTGCCAAGGAGCAAGTTTGTTCTGCGGCGTGTTCCCATGCTGACTGGGAGGGGCTTCAAGCTAGGGAAGCGTGGATTTTGGGATTAGCTCGCTACGTGGTACACCCCCTGGTCTTCACTAGATCACACATGGACTGATGTCTGACGTGGTCGGTCATCGGGGCAAAGGTTAAAGTATCTTTCCTCACTGCACTGGTGTGTTCAGAGCCAGTGTCTGCTAGACCATAGACACTGGTTTATACCACACCACAGAGCAACTGAAGGGTGGAGGTCACTGGTCCTACACAGCAGGGGGTGGTCAGCCCTCCCTCTTCAGACAGCAGCAGCAACATGGATTATTTATGGAAAAAATCATTATTTACTAATAAATTATGTAGTATTTCTATAATAAATCTAGCATGTGCTGAATGTTCATGAGGTAAATCCAATGTTTTTCACCCGTTTATCTGTAGGTACCTGGAGTACGTCCGGATCCCCCACACAGAACCACTGGAGTATGAGATCCGCTGGGGTCCCCGTGCAGACGTGGAGGTGTCCAAAGCCAAAATCCTGGAGTTTATGGGTCAGGTGTGTTTGTTCGGCAGCAGCAGCAGAATTGTTCTGCTCACCAACTACAAACACGTAATGATGGTTTGGTGTTTTGTTTCAGCTTTATGAGCAACAACCTCAGAGCTGGACCCAACAGTACCGAGAAGCTCACTCCACCCACAGCCCCACCCAGCCCCGGGGCCAGAAATGAGCAGCCTCCACCGTTCTCGTTTCACAACTTCGCTTCTGGACCAAAAGTTCTGTTCACATCAGTCGTTTGTGTTAAAGTTTAAGATTTTATTTTCTGGGTTTTAACAAACATGAATAAAGGATTCTGGCTACATCCCGTGTGATTTAATGGATTTATCATACAGACTTAACAATTACATCCCATAATAAAACAAGACAGGAGCCTTTGACAAAATATATTTTAAACAAGATTTAGGAAAATCAAGTTCAGCAGAGAGGTGTAAACATCAGGTGGCCAGAGAGATTGTTGAGAGCAGAAAGGTCAGAGGTAGACCAGAACCACTGGCTGGGCCATTCACCAGTTCAGCTGCTGCAGTCGCTCCGATTTAAGCATCATGGGAACCAGGAGAAGGCTTCCAAACCGCTGAGTCAGCATCTACCTGCTTCCAGCCAAGAATCTGCCTCAGTCAGGAAAGATGTCAAGCTAAATTAGCCGTTGGACTTCTGTAGCTACAGCTGCAGACTTGATTTATAACACGATTAATGCTACACACACACGGCAATAGCAAATTCATCTTCCACTGGTCCAGTCTGGACTAAAGGATGAGATCTCCAGCAGGTTGCAGGTTTGAACATTTATTGGATGGTCCAAAAACAACAGGACACGCATAACAAATTAATAAGAGTTTACCTTTTAAGGAGTCTTTGTTGCAGAAGCTCTTTCTGCTGCTACAACATCCAAGAACTAGAAGGCTCAGAAGACCAGACTCCACAAATTAAAGCTCCACTACCTTATTTAAACAAACTCGACCAGAAAAAAAGATAAACATGTTGGAAAAGTGAAGCCAATCTGAAATGAGGGTCAAAGACGATTCAGCAGGAATGTTTTCTGATAGCTTGGAGGGAGCCGTCATGGCTGCTGTACCACTGACACCGTTTCATAACAGATGATAGCCCAGCTGATCAAGACAGGTCCCGTCAGAGGCTTAGTGGATACAGCAGCTATGATGTTTCCATCACAGTGCTCATCATGTGGCTGGTCTCAGATCAGCTTAAGGGCTTAGCGGTGTGAGCCAGAGTTGAAACACAGAGACTAACCCTGTGGGTCAGCATTAGGCTTTAGCACTTTAACATAATGGTGGTCAGAAAGCTAACAGCTAACCTCACATTCACTTCTACAGAAGGCCATCTTATCTGGAATCACAAATTATCCAGAGTGAAATGTGAACATGGGGTTCCATCCCATCATAACCCTGGGTCTCTGCACAGGTCGAAGGCTTCATCAGCTAAAAATAAAAACATCTTTTTGTAAAGAAAAACAGGGAAGAAGATGGCTGCTGCTTGTCCCAGACTAAACACAACCTCACTTTAGGATGTTTGCTTTTTCTCACGTGTACACGTCCACGTTCCTCAGGAACCGATCCATAGTGAACAGGAAAGGCACAGAGTGGCTGCGGCACCATCGGACTACAGGGCCCTCATTTATCAACCTTCCTTACGCACAAATCTGTGTGTATTTAATGTGTAGGAATGAATATAAGCATTGTGTGGTATTCATTATTTTGTACTCGTGTGTGAAAATGGTCCTAAATATGAAAAAGTCTTAGACCGTGATCCACAAAGCTGAAGCTCTCCAGTCGTCCACACGTTTGTCATCCACAAATTATTTTACCCAGTAAATAATTATGTCGGAGGGAAAAAGTGCTGCGTCAGATAACGGGCTCTATAAAAGACACCTGTGACCGGCGGGAATCTGACAATGGCTGACCCTGTGTTATTAGAGGATATGCACTCCGTTTCAGGGGCGGGTCCACAGTATTTTCTGGAGGGGGCACAAGGGGGACCAACAATGAACCTGGGGCACCCATAACTGGCAAGAATTATTTTTCAAATACCAGCTGAAAGAAGTGCAATTTAAAGGCTAAATATTGTTGGTAATGATACCAGCAGGTGGGCTGAATTAGGATTTAACGATAGTTCACCAAACTGTTGGACCTGCTTAACTAACCAGTTACCTACAACCCTTCCAATAACCTGTCCTGTGGGAACATTTTAACTTTTACTATCCCTCGTCTCTGGGGAGGAGCAGACATTGCAACAAGAAGACCATCTACTGTAGCTCAACATTAACCAACGCTTCCTCCCAAATTTTCTTTAAAAAGGTAAATGGCCTTTATTTGTATAACGCGGTCTTAAGCCTAATTTATCTTCTTATAAGCTCCACGAGGAGCGGCACGCACGGGCAGAGACGTGTTGCTCTCCGACTTCTCCGTCTCTTGGGAGTGTTGCAAAGCAATTCTTTGCCAGGACAACGGTGTCGTGCTGTTCTGGGGTATCCGGTTGTGTTTATATTGGGTTTTCCGTTTGTATTTCACACTTTTTAACAAATTTGTCCCTCATTGTCCTCCACCTCTTCATGCGCTCGCCACCTCTTAACCCACGTTTCCCTTCATTTCCGCCCACCAATAAAATGCTTGCTGCATATTTCTTACTCTTCCAGTCATGGGTGAATAAAACGTTCATATTTTTAGAGTTTTTCCACGACGTAGTCTTCAAGCTGCTCCGTATCTGCTGCTAGATATCTTCGGCTCTCTTTATGTTGAGGACGCAATGGCAGCGCCGTCAACGACAGCGACATCCTGACCAACCACAAGCTTGTGTCTTCCGTCTCGTTGGATGGATGTTTAGAAAGAGTTTGACTCCGCCCATCCTTGCGAGCCTGCTGTAGGGCGCTTGCAAGGACGGACAACTGCATTGCGTGCGTCCGTCCCGACGCATAAGTATAAATTAGGCGTTAGGGTTCGACAGCCCCTCAAGGCGCTTTACAGCTGTCATTCACACGCTGGTGTGGATGAGCTACAATGTAGCCGCAGCTGCCCTGGGGCAAGCTGACGGAAGCAACGCTGCTGAACACAGGCACCATCGCTCCCTCCGACTGCCACCAGCAGCGGGCAAAGCCAGGTTAAGTGTGTTGCCCAAGGACACAACAGCAGCATTCTCTGGCGGGAGCCGGGACTGAACCTACAACCTTCCGATTACTTGACAACCCGCTCTGTCTACTGAGCTAAGTTGAATTTAACATCAGTTTAACACCAATGTGGGTCATGAAACAGAATAATTAAGTTTATAGAACCTCTACAGGCTCAGACAGCAAGTTACACACGTTTTTATTTCTGTGTTTTCTCATTCGGAGTTCTACTCCTCTCCTCTGACAGCTGCCGCTCAGACGCAGCTGCAGCCAGGCTCTCTCTGTTGAGCTCTCAAGCCCAGAAATTCAACCCGAATCCAAAATGACCCGACAGCCTGAGCCCAGCTCGCCAGACATCACACACACGGTCGTTTTCTGGGTTTTCATGCTTTGCACCACACTTTCATGGTGTCTGATTTCAGAAGCCTGTCCAAGCCCGACTCAGAACTTCATGTGTGTGTGTGTGTGTGTGTGTGTGTGTGTGTTTGTGTGTGTGAAGTCAGAAAACTGTGTGTGTTGCTCATTGCGTGAGCTCTGCATCCAGGCTGGATTCGGACTTAGGTATGTCTGGTCATTTTGGATCTGGGTTGAATTTTTGGAACATATTTTGTCCGTGTGTGTGTGTGTGTGTGTGTGTGTGTGTGTGTGGGAGGGAGGGATAAATAGAGGGGTTTTGGGGGTTATTGTTGGCACTGCTGTAGGCTGATTATAGTGAAAACAGACAAAAATAAAAACTACCATATTATCCACAATATTCTAGAGATAAAATTTGGTCAGGCTGGCATGTTAACACTGAAGTATTCACCAAGTCTCTTGCTAGCTGCACCAGTTCGACGGTACTGGTAGGCAGAAATAATTATTTCAGGGTTACATGTTCTGTAACATCCTGATTTTACTTCAGTTTACTTAAATTTCATTTGAATTATTGAGATGTTTATTGTCCTCTCATCGCCTCTCTATCCTGGACCAACGAGGATGGAGACCTCTGCTTGTAGTGCTCTGCTGCATTCACTTACAATCAGACATTTGAGTTTCACTAGAGAAGGTCATCTTAACCCTCCCACTGTCCTGAAGGGTGACCCCACGAGGAAAGTTGACCATTGAGCAGGATGGACGGTTTATCCCTCGAGGTCCACAAGGCAGGGGTGAGGTGGTGCTCACTCCTCACCCCTGCCACGTGGACCCAAGAGATAAACCATCAACTCTGCTCAATGGTCAACTTTCCTCGCGGGGTCCCCCATAAAGACAGTGGGAGGGTTAAATTTGATATTTGGTTGCTTATGTTTAAGATTATGTTATTTGATTGTTTATATGATACAGATGTTTCATGATCTTAACTTTGGGGGGCCACAAGGGGTGGCCCATGTTCCCCAGGCTCCCCCCTTGGACCCACCCCTGTTCCAGTGGGACCGGGCCCTCTGTGAGCGCACTGATCTGACTCCTGAAGAAGATCCTTCTGGAGCTATGCTGTGATTTGGGATTCTTTGTTGAGCGACAGACAAAGCTCAGTCCAGAACCTCCTCTGCTCCTCGATCACACGTGTTGTCATGGTAACTAGACTGAATGACAGCTTTAAACAGGCAGCACTCTCAGACTGCATTTCCAAATAAAACCAACTCCAACCAGGATGACTCCATAAACGTAAATAACCCGTTGCTCTATTATGTGGGACCTTTTTTTCCTGACGGGAACCTCTCCTCTGTCGCAACCATGTTTATAACTTCTGAAACTTGTTGGTTCTTCTGCACTTCAGCAGCCAGCGCCTCAATCATCCAGTTTTTTTTTCTCAGGAAAAACCTGGGAATACCCTCGCGTACTGAGGATGTAGCATGACCAAATATGGTTAATGGAAGGCGTTTCTATAGGTAAATGACTGAACGGGCACGAGCACCGGGGTACTCGCAGGTGGGATTTACCAACAGTCAAGTGCGGAGGAACGTGCGTACGAGAGGCCACCGCATGCTTCATGAATCAGGTTTTCGACCGTTCGAACGAACTTTCTAGATTTCATTCATAGAAGGAATATCGCAGCGTCTCTACGAAGGCTTGATAAATGAGGGCCCAGGACACTGCTGCGCTGGGCTTAGGGTGGAACAAACATCAGCCGAGTTGCTGGAGGAGGTGCTTTATTCTGGTACACTAGTTCACGCACGCACGCACATCACGCACACGTGCATGCGCGCGCACACGCACGCACACACAAGTTCATTACTAAAGACCAGAGGTGTACTGCATGTCTGGTCTTTGGAAGAACGGGGACACAGCAGTGCTGGGCCGGACTCAGGAGACTGGGTGGGGGTGAGGGGCAGTGATGAAGGCTTGAGGCTGGACTCGCTACAGAACACAAAACCGTCTCAGCTCCAAGAACGAGGTCACATGGGAGGATTGTAATCGTCCATTAAAACTCCTCCTGCTCTTCAGCGTCTGGTATCACAAAACCCTCCTGGAGACAAAACCGCAGGGAGAGAATCACTCTCACACACAGCCCCCTCTATGCAGAGGCCACATCTCCTCTCTGACCTCTTCAGACACACATGGCGTATTCACACTTTGGTCAGTTTGGCCTCAGATTAGTGCAGATTAAGTGTTTAGGGTTAAGAGCCCAAAAAACTTACATCTGTGGCGTAGAGGATGTCTATAATCCTCTGCAGCGTAGGGTCGCCCTCTCCTTCCTTCTCCTGGCAAATTAGCTCGATGTTCCTCAACTTACCAAAATAAAAGTCTCTTTCCTTCTCCATGTCCTGGATGGTGGATTTCAGAATCTCAATCTGTTGGAGAAGGCCCGTATCATTGTTGAAGAGTCGTGTTTTCCTATTATAAATAATTTCAGCAGTAATATTCTGACCTCATTCAGGAGCTCCACCCTCTCCTCATCAGCCCCTCCCATCCCCGGCTTCTTTGCACTAACAGGAGCCAACTTAGGAGCCACCTTGGCCACGGGCGGCCTCTGAGGAGCTGAGGAGACAAGAATCAAGGCATCAAAGACAGATGACCAGGAATGTCAGCCTGTCTGGTTTAACTGGTGCCCACAACGATGTGTGGTCTGTGTGCATCCGCAGTAAGCAGCAGCTTGTTTCCAGCCAGAAGAACAACAACAATCAGAGAACTAGAAAATTCTTGAAGACATTTTGGAAGGGCGTGGCCATGTGTTATAGAGGCCCAAAATCATGATTTATGGGCGACGTTGGGTTGAGCACCTGAACACATCCACACATGGGCCGGGAACAGTAGCAAGAGGTTGGTTGCAACATGTCATTTTCCTCCAATCAGAAACAAGCTAGACTGAGGAGACTCAGTGTGATTCCCCTCAATGCAGAGAAAAGGCGGGAAAATTCAAGAGCCTCATCAAGAGTTATTGGCAAATAACCGTGTTTGAGGTATGAAAAATATTTTTTAACGAGATTTGTTTTTGTTATATTGTTGTCACAATGTCTGTGATTCAGCTCAAACATGTATGGTTTAAATATGTGAAGCATGAACTGTTAGCTACATTGGTTAGCATCCATCAATGTTTCGTTGTTTAGCTAGCACATGAAGTTTTATCATGGATGACAGTCAAGGGGACAGTTGCAACTGAAACAGGTTGGTTGGATAAAAATGGAAGGTTAGATATTGGTCTATAATTCATTGGGTCATCTGGATCCAGAGAAGGCTTCTTAAGTAAAAGTTTGATTACAACAACCTTAACATCATGTGGTACGTATCCATTTACTAAGGATAGATTGATTATACAGGCCCTTCTCTAAAAATTAGCATATTGTGATGAAGTTCATTATTATCTGTAATGTACTGATAAACATTAGACTTTCATATATATTAGATTCATTACACACGACTGAAGTAGTTCAAGCCTTTTATTGTTTCTAATATTGATGATTTTGGCGTACAGCTCATGAAAACCCAACATTCATATCTGAAAAAAGTACTGCGCTGGTCTCCAGGTGAGGCAGCCGCACCTCCACCTGGCTCAGCCACTCACCTGCTGATATGACACGTTGGCGCTCGGAGACGCTCGTCTTCTTGAAAAAAATACCCTCCTCCCCGTTTCATCTAATGATCGTGGTCAACAGGAAATCCTCCACAATGCTGCAGAATCTGTCTGCTGTTCTCCAGAGGGGTAAGTCTACGGTGAGTGTGTGCTTGCGTGCACGCGCGAGTGCACGCACGCTCATTAACAACTCGTTTTTAGATTGAGGAACTCCGACAGCGCATGCGGGGGGGTTGAGGGGGGTGTGGTCTATCACTGCCTCAGCGCCGCTCTCTCGGTCCGCCGGGCGACGCCTCTTTCAGAAGCGTTTTTCTAACAGGAAGTGTGGATCAAATAAGTCGCCACCCATGCCTTGACTCCCACTTTAAAGAACCCTATGACTTGCTGTAGGTGTGTGTTAGCTGCCACTCACACGTGTTCTGTGGCTTAACTGGTTGGACTAACCACATTACTGACCTTGACTGAGGGCCTTCTTGGGGGGTTTGTTCAGAGCTGATGAGGCAGGAATGGGCATGGCCATGGCATCCTGCCCCTGTCTTGCTGCCACAGGGTCGTACTCCTTCCCATCATAGTTGGCATCAAAGAACTTTTTAAACCACTGGACAAACTCAAAATTGTCCTGGAATTTCCCTTTAACCAGTTTGTCAACTGGGATGATCTGTAGCAAGAGAGAGAGAGAGTTGTTATTGCAGCTTGTAGTCAATGTCAATTTTATTTATATAGCACATTTCCAACAATCAGAGACTGCACAAAGTGCTGTACACAGACAAGCAGTAATACAATGATAAAACACTGGGAGCCTTCCAGTAGACCCTAAAATTACTTAACTGTAAAATCAATTAAAAGCAAGGGTAAAAAGTAGGTTTTTAAAAGAGACTTAAAAGCAGAAAGACTGTCAGCAGACCTAATCTGTAGGGGAAGGCTGTTCCCCCCGCAGTGCCCCCTGCTGCCCTGCGTCTGTTAGTCATCTACATAATTATCACATGTTGATTCAACCTCAGTTATCTTACAATGGAATCTCACCTGCTGACAACACACACACACACACACACACACACACACACACACACACACACACACACACACACACACACACACACACACACACACACACACACCAGGAGTTTTTTAGCTGGTCTAGATTTTAAGCATGCTTACAACTAGTGCAATGTGCTGCAGACTGTTATTTGAGCTCATAAACAATCTCACATCACTTCGGTCATGGCCTCACTTCACGGGCTTCCAGTCAATTTTTTATTTCTTTTTAAAATCTCATCCTTAACCTTCAAAGCCTTACATGGTCAAGCTCCCTCATATTTAACTGATCTGCTGCAAATCTACATTCCCAAATGTTGCCTCAGATCGGGTCAGTTGTTCCCGGTGGTCCCAAAAACTAGAGGCCGACCGATATGTTTTTTTTTTAAGGCCAATGCCGTTACCAATTTTTAAAGAATTTTGTTGCCGATGGCCGATATAAGAAGCAGATAATTAAGGCCGTATACATATATATATTTTTTTATCAGCACATTGATTGTGAAAGACAACTGAACACTCAGTGTGCAATATAAATTAAAAAAGTCCATAAATCTCTTAATATTTGTTGAACTTCAAATATTAAACAAACTCTAAACATAAAAAAAAATGATGTGTTGGGGTCCTTTGGGTCCTTTCTACAGTCTAGTGGTGGTGGCTGTTGGCCACACAGGTGCCTGACTTATTTATCGGCCCAGTATATCAGCCGGTCAACATATCGGTCATCTTCTACCAAAAACCCACCTTAACTCCCGCGGAGATGGCTCTCTTAAGGCTGTTGCTCCGTGGCGGGGGAACACTCTTCCTGTCTCTCTTTGCTGTGTTAATTATTTTTGTGTGGTTTAAAAACTTTTTAAAACTTGTTTTTTTTTTACTTGCTTTTCCTAATTTTACCAAGTCTTATTCTCATGTTTGTTAGCATTTTATTCTGCTTAACTGTGAAGCAGCTTGTGATTTTTATCTGTGGACATTGCTATGCAAAACAGGTTACTGTGTGTGTGTGTGTGTGTGTGTGTGGGGGGGGGGGGGGGGGGGGTCAAATGATCAGCCAGCTTATTAATGATTAAAGTCATGAATACTTACTTTATCCACTCCCATTTTTTTGAAACCAACTTGCAGGATTTTGAAGTTGTGGATGTATTCGTGCTCCAGCTTGGCACTAAACTTGACTTTCTTCAGAGGCACCGAGTTGGGGAACAGCATGTCCATGAACTGGCAGTAGGCAGCCCCTACACAGCATCATAAATACGTATCACACACACAACACAAACCAACCAGTTTAGACAGCAGCACCATCTCAGTACCACTCAGACACTAACCGTGACAGATTTCCTGACAGGAAAATGGAAGTAGATGAGACAGTGTTTCAGTTGGTAGTCGTCTCACCACAACTACACCACATTAACTGTACCGAGCGTCTGATAAAGGCCAACAGCTACTGGTGACTAAACTTAGCTACCCTGTTAGTAGGATGAACAGGTTACTCTGCTGTCCATGTCCACTGTGGCCCTCACTCAGACAGCTCATAAGCAGGCAGGCTGACGAAGGCACCTGTGACACACCTGAGCCTAACATGTCCCAGGTGTACCAGCAGGTTATTAGCCTAGCGAACTAGACCAAATCCTTGCTTTGCAAAGTTTGGTCTACGAACGCTCCATTGGAACCTCCGCAGCCCCAAGCAGCATCCTGGCTGGCCAATCACAGCTCTCTATAAGGGTTTCAAACACATAAGAGAGCTGTGATTGGTTCATAATGGTGAGCCAATCACAGCGCGTTATCTGCTTTGTGGGCCAATCAGGGCCATTTATTTGTCTGGTGGGCGAGATGACACAACAGAGTGGAACAAGATGGCAACAGCTCGTTTGAAACGGCTTTTAAATCAATTACGGACTATTTGGATTTGGGCTTTATTAGAATCAGGAGCAGATAGATGTATTTAAGTCCTTTATTTAGAAAAAGGATGTATTTCGCCTTCTTCAACAGCGGACCGCCTCTTTTACCAGCATTTGTTGCAGTGAGTACGTCACGTTGTTCATTGTCCAGTAGCAAGTGGAGATTGTTTGAAAGACAATGGTAGAACCCTTATTTCAGTGACATTTTTATTCGTGTGTGTAAATCCAGATGCACAGGGTCAAACACAAGAAAGCACACCCCACTCATCTTTGTTAATGTTATCTTACCATGGGACGGTAGTGACATTTGGACAATTTTATAGCATTTGGTCAGCTGGTATAAAGGTCCCCAACTAAACCGCTTCAGCTAAAGGAGGACACCTTTAGTGTGAATATGTCACGTGACCACAGTTACGTTCCAACTGTCAAGCATAGAATTCTAGTAGAACTGTCCCTGAAGCAAGGACTCAAAAGACAAGGCTGAAGCATCACTTCAGTGTGACCTCCTGACTGATGAGGTCACACACACACACACACACACACACACACACACACACACACACACACACACACACACACACACACACACACACACACACACACACACACACACACACACACACACACACACACACACACACACACACATACCTGTACACAGCATTTCTATCTTCGTCAGGTTCATCTGAAGAGATTCATTGATCCACACCAGCATGTCATGACGGCTCAGGTTCTCGCTGGTCACCGAGGTCGCGTACACGTTCACAGCCATGGTCGCTCTTCTACAGACGGAGACAGTACCGGAGATGGATTACTGGAGATGCTCGGGTGGCCAAAGAGGCAAAACCAAGAGAAACCACCCAAACCAGCTGTGTTCCAATCAGAAAAAGCATTGGAGCATTTCAATGAAATGTTTCAGAATATTTAGTAAGCTTAAAAAACAAGTTCACTCTTTTTAAAATACATCTGCAGTGGCCTCTACTATAAATTAATGCCTTGTGAGTCAGTCTCTGAGGGGCAACAGCTCTGGCGCTCCAGTTTCAGGAAGAAGTGAGCCAAAGCAGAGGTTTGCGATATTTGGACATCTCTCCTTAGATTGGCCAACACCAACATGACTCTTGCACTGACTGTTTCTTTTTAAATGTTGATGTTTTATCTCCACAAATAACACAAGCCTTTTGTTTAATAGACACTTGATTAATGTGTTGAACACACCTGCTCCGCCCGACCAAAAGGCCGATGAAGTGGTACTTTCCCTAGGTGCTGAGTCAGCATTCGATATGGTGGAGTGGGACTACCTCTTTGATGAGATTTAAAGGTATTAGCCAGACTGCATGAAGTATGTAGAAATTCATTGTAACTACACTTTACCATCTATTAAAAACAAACTTACTTAAAGGTGACTTACAGGGCAGCTGCTGGCTGCCAATATGTCATGATTAAATGTATTTGATTCAACTCCAGCTCTCAGTGATTGTTTTCAGCGGGAGTCTCATCACTGCATGCTTTAGTTCCTGAGGGACATAGCCAGAGGCTAAACTATTGTTTGGCTATTGCAGGTAAAGTATATTCAAACATCACAGCAGAATGATCAGAATGATTGTTTCAACAGTCAAGATAGCAATTTCAAAAGAAAGGACCAAATACACAATGCCAAAAAAGTCCAATCCAATCCAATTTTATTTATAAAGCGCATTCACAAGGCATTACAACCAAACAAGGCGCTGTACACTAAAAATGTTGGTTAATTAAACCGGCGTTATACAAACATGTCGAACACAGATAAAAGATAAAAAGGAAATACAACAAAATTCCCAAAACTAACAGCTAAAAATCAATAAAACACAGGGAGAATAAAAAATTAGAAAAACATTTAAAAAAAGAACCTCAATAATACGGAAGTTGATATTGTGAAGTCCATTTTTAAACAGTGCAGATGTCAGTGAGGTTCATAACTATGTGGTATACGATAGGTTGAAGTAGTGAGTTTTCAGGCGTGATTTAAACATGCTAGCTGTTGGTGCTAGCCTCACTAGCAGTGGTAATGCGTTCCACAGCTTGGGTGCACAGACAGAGAAAGCCCTCTCTCCACGGCTTTTTAAACGTGCATTGGGAACAGCTAGGAGGAGCTTATCTTCAGACCTGAGAGCACGCGGCGGGTTGTAGTAATGGACAAGTTCACACAGATATGGAGGAGCTTGATGGTTCAAGGATTTGTAAGCGAGAAGCATAATTTTGAAGTTTATCCTGAACTGCACGGGCAACCAGTGGAGAGATTTCAGAATTGGAGAAATGTGTTGTCTTCTGTCAGCTCCAGTCAGCAACCCAGCTGCTGAATTCTGGACCAGCTGAAGACTAGAGAGAGCTGCTTTACTGATGCCATATAAGCAGGAGTTGGAGTAATCCAGCCTTGAAGTGATGAAAGTGTGGACCACAGATTTCAGAAGACGGACATCAGTCAAGACTGATTTCTAAAAAAGTAATACAGGGCAAAAGATTTATTCATCACAGACCTGGCGTTGAGAAGACCAAACCTCAAAAGCTTTGAGTCGCAATATTAGCATTAGCAGTATTAAGACCCAAGAGAACACTCCAATCATGCGTAATAGCAGTATTTGATGCCGGAAAGACACAAAACAAACACAGAGTAAACGACAAACATGGCAAGAGCTGCAGACAACAGGCTAGCAACATCGGCGCCATCTTGTTCCTAAACCAGAACACATGCTCTGTTTATGACCTCGCCATCTGGGAAACCATCATAACAAAGTTGCTCTCCTGTTCCTTTATCTGCGCTGCAATTCACAAGACGTCCCCTAGAGAAGACGGGACTTTTTAACCATAATGAAATAATCATTCTGTTATATACAATGATTTTTTTTTTCACTTTCCAGATTTATTACAATCATAGACCAATTAATGTTTTATCTAGAATGGATTTAATAAGACTCGATTGCTGGACAGTAATATTCAATCAAAATAATTGTTTATTGTTGAAATGCATTCTCTTGGATCTTTGTTGCACCAAATAAATCTACTTGATGAGTTAATGATGATTTTATTATCAGTCATGTCACTTTTTTAATATCAGTATATTAGCAATTAGGGATGCACCGATCAGGTTTTTTGCTGCCGATCACCGATACCGATATCATAGAATGCTGATCACCGATACCAATCACCGATACCGATCACGTTCATTGGCCAGAAATTTTCTACAACATTATAATGAGTGCTACTAACTACATAATCTGGGAATAAAGGAAATGTAACCTAATCTAAAATGGTCTGTATGACCCCCAAATTCCACTACCTCCGCTCCGGTCCGCCCCCGCCTTCCGCAGCCACTCGCTTCCGAACTCAATTTTTACTGGTACCCGCTCTACAACGGCTCCGCTCCGGTGCGGAGACCTGAGGGGGGCAAACAAGCATGCGCGGGATTTTCGAGATCTTGCGATACAGTCCGAGCAATAAACGCGGAAGTTAGATCCAAACACCCGTTGTGTGGGAGAAGCATCGGCATGAGCTGTTTAATCTGCCCATCATTTGTGTTGAGAGATCAGCAGTGCTTGGATCAACAAAGGGTGACTACTTTGATAGTAGAAACTGTATTTATGGCTTATTTTTGTGCATTTAAACTTCAGCCGCCATTGATAGTTGTTAAAAGTTGTTAAACCTGTGCATATGAAACAAAAAACGCCTTTTGTTTATCGATTTATTGTGAAAAACGGAAATTGTGCTCGCTCCTTTTCCTGTTGGGCCGTTGTGATTTCTGTCCATTTACTGCGGAGGTGCTCCGGCGTCCGGCGAAAATAGGATCGATTCTATTTTTGCCAGATGCCGGAACAGAGGGCGGCGCACGGCGCCGCACTGCCGGAGCACGGCCGCAGTAGTGGAATTGCTCTGATTGACTACAACGGGACCGATTTTGCTCCGGCGTTCGTGTCGGAGCGGAGCGGAGGTAGTGGAATTTGGGGGTTAGGGTTGTCACGGTGTGAAAATTTAACCTCACGGTTATTGTGACCAAAATTACCACGGTTTTTGGTATTATCGCGTTTTTTTTTTTAAACATGCTACATTTTCACACAACTAAATAAACCCTGTATATCAGGAAAATATTGTCCTCAGTTTGTGTCTAAATTTTTCCTAAAATGTGTTATTTTGTAATTAAGTAGTTTATTTGTTTACATTTTCCCCTTCAGTCTTTAAAATACCAATATTTGCCCATAACTTCTTATTTTATGTCTGTTTGATGTCATCATTTTAAAAATATTAGATCAGATGATACTCAGTACTCAAGTAGCCTTCTAATCAGATACTTTTTTACCCTTACTTGAGTAATCCGTATATCAGGAAAATATCGTCCTCGGTTTGTGTCCTTCCAGTGAGCTTTGCAGATGTGGGAAAATGTCATCAGGCAGTAATCGTTGTTAAATTCATAATTATTCTCGGAGAGAGACAACTCTTATCTGCCCCTGGGAGCCCCGTAATGCATAGCGTCATTTCAACATGGCGGTGTCCGCGACACGGTTTATATGCAGGTAGCGGCGCTGCGGCTGCTTTATATAGCGACTCGTTGCGTTCTCCCTCAACCCAAATCCTCGGATCACGCATTTTAGCTAAAGCGCTAACGTTAACTTGCCTTGCGTTGACTGTAGAGTTGTGGGTGATGGTCACGCAGATGTGTCATGAGATTTGAAGCGTTGCTGCCTTTCACAGACACTTTTTCTGCTCGTGCTGCAAACAGGATAGCCGTCTTCTATCAACTGTCCCTCGGCATTCTTCAAATATCCAAAAGATGCCCGTACTTCCCACTTTGTCTTCTTTGAGGGATAATAAATGTCCTCCTGAGCGCTGCCGTCTCCTCCTTTGACCATTATTTCAGCTTTAGCTTCAAGAAAGTTTTGTTGTAAACAACAAAGTGCGCATGTGCCGCCGGCAACTTCAGCCGATGATACGGTGGCTGGTAAGGGTCACCGCGCCTACACCGCAGCCACGGTAAACCCACCAAGATAATATAGTTTTTTTTAAAAACAAGACGGTTATTATTATTGTCAACTTTTTTTCTTTTTTTTTTTTTTGCCGGGGTTTAGCGCTACACTGGTTACCGTGACAACCCTACCTGATCGGTTTGCTCTGATCTATTTTGAAAATTCCGATCAAAACCGATAGGGGCGCTATCGGCCGATTACGATCAAATGCCGATCCATCGGTGCATCCCTATTAGCAATGACAGTAAAATCATATTTAGATTCCACAATAAGTTAAATATTCTTTATGAGTCTCGTAGCAACAGATGTGCTGTCACAGTACTTTGGTAATGCCTCCTACATTTTTCCTGGTTTCTGATTGGTCCATCACGGACCTTAAAAGATACACAAGCTCTCTTCTGCAGTTCCAGCCTCAATGCTAAATGAACACCACTTGTGAGATCAAACCAGATCTCACAATAGAACACTTTTAGCGGCATAGAACCACCTTTTCTCAGAACCAAACAACCATTACGATTCTGGGGCGATGGTGGGTCAGATTAGCAGCGAACATGTTTTTACCGGGTAAGATTAACGTTGATTTATTTCACGAGGAAGACAGGGACAGGGATATATGTGATGTTTATACTAGTTATTGATAATCCTGATGGATGGGTATTTCACCACGGAGGCTGCACTCCGTCCACTGTAGTGTAAAGTAAGACAATTATTAACAATATTAAAGCTCCGATGTATGATTACGTGTGTTAAAATTACGTTATTTATTTATATGAGCGTCGGCATTCAGAGATCTTCTCATTCCGGTGTGAGAGCAGCAGCTGGACCCGGTAGCACCACCAGCAACAGAAGCTGGTAGGGATCCGGACTTTTTAACAATCAGCTTTGGTGAAAAGTGAAACGCTGTTTATACTAAAGTTATAAACCCAGAGGGGTGAATTTAGGCAAAGTCAGCAACATGTTTACATCGGTGAACAGCTGCAGAGAGAACGTAAGCTAACGTTGGTAAGCTAGTTAACATACCGCTCTCTATGAGCCCCGGCTAGATGCACTACTTCTTCTGATAACTAAACTGGGCATGAACTAGTTGAAGGAATGCTGGAGGAGTTTTTGTTTTGACTGCAAAAACAATTCAGGCTCTACTTTTACCCTTTGTTTAGTACTGGTGTTGCTCACTGTTTACATGCTTTTGCCATCCAGCATGGTGGACCCACGTGATTAGGTGATGTCGATGCAAAGGGTCAATAGAGAAACCTTACATATACAAGCATGTGTACATACACAGGTGCTCACATGGTGCTCTTATAAGTATGGACTTGGACATGTTCAACACATCTCTTAAGGCTGTGGTTGGCACTAAATGCACTGTGATTTATCATCGTGTGATTGTTCAGTAAAACAATGTTGATTTTAGATTTCCTCATCAGGTCGACGCAGTGATAGTTTGCTCCTGTTGTATTGTTGTGTGTTGTTTTTCTCCTTCTGCAGGTCTAGAAGCAGACTCTTGTTCATCATTTATTGTTTATTTTTGTGCCAAAAATAATTTTTTAAAGCCGATAAATAAAAAATTAAAATCAGGCACCTGTTTGGCCAACCGCCGCCACTACTAGACTGAAGACAGGACCCAAAGGACCCCAACACACCGTGAGCCAGCCCACTCAACAGCGCTGTGCTCCAGCTCACCTATAAACAGTAAGATTTCTTTCCTCATTTTTACAAGAAAGAACATGCTATGTTGATTAGCTTTTAAAATGTATTTATCGAGTGGTCATCAAACTCCTCACGTAACCAGTTTAGCATTCTAGTACTAGGCTTGAAACATGTTAGCTTCAGATGCAGATTTGTTCAGATCTCCGTTCAGGAACAGAGGTAAGCTCCAGTGTGATAAAATTTACTGGGGTCTGTTAGTAAAATCAAGTCATAAAGGCATAAACGGAAGATTGAAAATTGTAAAACATTAGTTGGGCATCGAACATCGATTGGAATCGGGAAAAACTTCCGTTTATCTAGAATGGATTTAATGGATTTAATCCAATTTTATTTATAAAGCACTTTAAAAGACCCAGCACAGGAACAAAGTGCTGTACAGAAAATACATTAAAACAATTGACCAAACAGAAAACAGCAAAGATAAATAAATAAATAAAACACATGATACATAAAATTAAAAATAGCCCTATATTAACAAATAAAAACTTGATAAAACCGCATTGAATCACCTAAAACAGCTAAAATAAAATAAAAAAATAGAAACCATCATCTCACAAGGTATCAAAAGCCAGGGTAAAGAGGTGGGTTTTCAGGAGTGCCTTAAAAACAGATAAGGAACTGGCCTGTCTTATCTCTAATGGAAGTTCGTTCCACAGTTTTGGAGCTGCAACAGCAAAAGCGCGATCTCCTCTAAGTTTACGCTCGGTCCTGGGTACAATCTGGAGCAGCTGATCAGCAGACCTGAGAGAGCGGGAGGGAGTGTAAGGCTGTATCAGGTCAGAGAGATAAGAGGGGGCGAGGCCATGAAGACCTTTAAAAGCAAACAAAAGGATTTTAAAATGAATCCTAAAAGAAATGGGCAGCCTAAAGCTATAGGTGTTAACCTTGCTGGTGGGTTTGATTTTGTCACTATTTAGCTCAGTTTATTGAGAACTATCAGCTAAACACGACAGTGGTCCATGGGGAGGTGCCAGCTTCTTGCCCTCTAGCTAGTTCAGCAGTACCGTAATCTACTTATAGGCCCTTTCATATGAAGGTAGATGTTTCAAAAGTCACTTTGTAATTTTAATCGGCACACATCTGCGTGAATTCCAGAATTTGCAAGCAACAAATTTTAAACTGACGCTTACTTCAACTCCCACTCAAGCCTCTCCCTCCCATAGACTTGCACAAGAATCTACATTCTAAGACCACCCAGTACCAACCCCAACTCCGACACCAGACATTACTTTGAGGACTTTGCCATCGGACAGAGAGGAGACTTTTTACATACACTCATTTGTCCGTGGACAACATCACCCAGACGTGTACGCTGCATGCGTCTTTATGAATATTGTGCCACTCCAGACATATAACAGCTGGGTAAAGATATGCAACTGGGCAGGCACAAATGGGAAAATGGCCCTTCCTGAGAATGTGAAAGAGCGGGTACATTCCCCAGCGCTTCCCTAACCTGAGTGTGGACCAGTGGCACATGGTACGCTCTCGTAGGGCTGCTCGATTATGGCAAAATAATAATCACGATTATGGTGACTGAAATTGAGATCACGATTATTTAGGACGATTTTTCAATTTATGTTGATTTTATTTGTTTTTATTCTGTCATAAAACTGCTCAGGGCACAATCAGGACAAAAATAAATAAGAAACAAGATGATCACTAAAATAACTCCTGATTCCCAGTATAAAAAGACCAGTATACTTACAGCTCATAGTCTATGACCCAAGGGCTACAGACCTTGGTTTAACTCATTTAAGTCTAACCAGTACAGACCCAAATACCAATATCTTGCAAATACTGACAGCAAGAATTATACAGTGGCATTTATAACAAATACATGCAAATAAATTGATGTTCACAAAATGTTGCATAACATTTATTGAGTCGTGTCAAGGTGCTGTAGGAGCGTGCACTAGCACCGTGTCCTCAGAGAGATTAGTTATTATTTATCAGCGTGAGGAACTTATTTCTAACTTATTTATAAACTATTTATTTACAAGTCCATCAGTTAATGTAATAATTGTCCCAACCACAGCTGCACCCCCCACCCCCCAACCCGGTCTCACAGCAATCGGGGCAAGCTGCACGTGTGTTTAGCGCGCAGCACGCGCACATTTAGCTGTTTTTAGTGGCTCAGGAGCAGAGTTGCCAACTTAGCGACTTTGACGCTATTTCTAGCAGCTTTTCAGCTCCTACTTGGGAGCATTGAGGGGAACCACTTGGTCCAGCTACTTGCCCCCCGCCCCCGAAGAAAAATGTGGACATTTTCTATCATATTTGGGTTTAGTGCATTCACTTATTAATTATAGAATTACATACAATCTGAGCATAGAAAGTATTTCTAGGATTTAAAGCTTGTTGGCAGCAGCTGTTACACATTACAGGGAAGCTTCAAAAGCTATAAATACTGGTTTACAACTTTTGTTAGCATCTGGGGTTGCTATATAGCTACCCCTCATGTTAACAAGCTGAAGAACGCCACTTAGCAGCCCTCGTAGGTGCCGTTCTTTAAACATATTAGTAAACTATCAGCCGACTGCCTATCTGGCTAGATAAATGTGTGTTAAAGAGCGGGTCAAGTGTGCCTCAAGAGTCCTTCTCCACCCACGTATAAATTTTAAAAACTGCAACATTAGTAGGCGTTGCCTGGCGGACCGGCAGTGACGAAGACGATGCTAGCTCCCTTCACTCTGAGCAGTTATTAGAAGTGGAGGACGTTTCTCCACCTCCTTACCCAGACACTCGAGAAGAAAGGGACCAAGTCTATTTGGAGGAGACAAGCGGACCTGAGCCTTATTGTTTTGAGCTTGTGAGTTGCCTGAAACTACCGGAACCGACCCAACAGAACCAGCTCCGAATGGTAAGTAGCCGTTAGCCATAGCATTAGATTAGCTGCAGGGTTTGGCTCCACTGCCCTAGAGAGCTAGCATTCAGTATGTTTAAGAGATTTGTCTGCTTCAACACACCTGGTTTTAATCAGCAACAAATAGCTGAGCTGCTTAACAGCTAATCTAACCTGTTAAAGCAGGAAAACCACTGAATTTATGTTTTAAATTATGTTCAAAGATTTTGAATTATATACTACAACGGCTTGCTGTACCCTTGTGTAATGTGACTCGTATCTGCAGCGGATCTGATCCGTAGCGCTGCAGGACGCAGAATAAACAGGATGGTAGGGACTTTTCATCTGCTTGTAGAGTTTAGTCTTTCTTAGTTTTACGATCATCATACATTTTTCTGTGCGCCACTTGATCGTGAGACTGCTACCCGTTAGCTTTATCATTAGCAGCCACACTTTCGATCCCAAACTTTGGACCAGTTCTGCCTTTGCTGGTTCCTTTATTTTCCTCCACTGCATTCAGATGACCACACTGTGCGCCAGTAAAAAGCATTTTTCTTACACGTAACTTACTTTTGTTCAATACAGTTCTGGGGAAAATAGTAGTTTAAAGATGTTGCACCAGTTCTATGTTTAAAAATAGACGGACACTAGGGCTGTCGCGGTAACCGCAAGAAGAAAATATCGCGATATTAAGAAACCCACCGCGCTGCATGACGTGCCACCGCCATTACCGCACTTGATTAAATCTCGCGACAGCGCATGCTGAGAGGTAAAGTCCGTGCTGATCGAGGAGATAGAACACATGGAAGATGGAGGGAGCGGTGGAAGATGGAGGGAGCGGTGTCAGTGCGTCAGCTGCAGCCCTGCCAGAGACCTTGGAGCAGGCAGAGCTGCCACCAGCGGCAAAGAAAAAAACGCTTGGAGACCTGCTGAAGTCACGGACAAGGACGTCTTCTGCAACCATCCCGAAGAGAGTTAGAGTCGAGCTGGAGCTCACTCGCTACCTGCAGGAGGAACCCATTGACCCTAATGAAAACCCTCTGACATGGCGGCGCAACAACCATGAGAGATTTCCATTACTCTCCAAAGTCGCACGTAAGTACATGTGTATTTGCGCAACAAGCGCACCATCCGAGAGGGTTTTTAGTGTCGCTGGAAATGTTGTCACCCCTCTCAGATCCTCTCTCAAACCGCATAAGGTTAACATGCTGGTTTTCCTTGCGCGTAACAAGGACATGACCGAGTTATAAATCACAGTTATTCTTGTGTGTGAAAGTGAAATGACAGTGCCTGGGACATCTCATTTTGTATAAACCACAAAACAAAACGGGCACTTTTTTTATTTCTGTTAGATGTTGCAGCCAAATTTGCATTTCAAAGTTAAACCTCCTGAATGTTGTTTTTAAGTTCAGTCAGAGAATGATGTTACTGCCCTTCGATCTGCATTCAATAAAGTGTTAAAAATGGCCATGTCTTTTTTCTAACATTTTTTAAATGTGTAAGCACAATGTTTCAAAGGAAATATTGCCATGAGTTTAGTAAATAACAAATTTTCTAAGTACATAAATAAAAACGGGGTGCAATAATATCGCATACCGCAATATTGAGCTGCCCTGACTCACCGCAGGGGGAATTCCTCAACCGCGACAGCCCTAACGGACACGCACAGACAGTTTTTTTCGTCGCACTGTACAGCCCTGCTCTGATATGGAAGAGCCTGGGGGGAAATCAGGATGTCAATAGCACCAACCATATATGTATACCAACTGGAAAAGCAATTTTTGATCTTTTTCTGCAGCGGTTTTAGTGCTTTTCCGTGCACAGCTGCTGATACAGCGCCCGTGTAGTGGCGCAACACTGCAACTGCAGTTAAAATAACATCCATATAGCTGGGGGCAGAGTGAAAGCAGGCTGGGGCGGCACAAAAATAGCTGGAGGGGGCTGGCACGCAAATTTGAATGCAGGAAAAACCCTGCACAGAAGCGATTAGTTCTAATGGGAACTGAAGGTGATGTCTTTGCATTAAGCTTTGGTTAGGAGATTCATAAACACATTCAACGTCATTTGCCGGTCTACATACCCTGAGCGGAAGTCCCCCTTAGATCAGGAGGTGTAAAGGTCCAGCTTGACCTCATGGAGACGGAGGGTGTAGAAGAAGCCACGGCAACCGACCACCTGTCTTGAGATACTTCCGGATCACGAAAATTTGTTGGCGTCTGGTGAGACCCAAGCCTGGGACTTGATGGTTCAGCTTTTATTCTGAAAGGAACTGTTGCAGCAGTTGGAACAGCAACGAATTTTCCAGCTTGTCGTTGGTTCTTTTGGTTGAAGAGGAGAGTTACGGATTGGCCACTCCGACAACTTCTCTAGAACACTTTGAACTGGCGTTAGAGATGACGTGGCATAGTTTAATACTTCGGATGTTATGGTTTAAGGTCGAATGAAAAGTTGAAGAGTTACCAAACACCATAAAAACCACGCCTCCGTCAGATCTGTTAGATTCTGATTGGATCAGTGAAAGTACTGTGTCGTGTCTTTTAACGCTACGTGAAATCAGTCCTGTTGGAACATTTAAAGTCACAGTACCTTTATATTCTATAGGATTATAATAAAGTAATTAATATTTTCATTTCACAGGTCGGTCACATCTTATTTATTGACTAACACTTTGATGGATTAGCTTTATTAAAATAGTTCTTTGATTAATTAAAAGAAAAGAGTCCATTCTTCATTCTTCTGTTGAGCTGAAAATAAGCAGGTTAGAAGCAAATGCATGAGACCTTGAGACCATATCTCATGCAGACTAGTTCTGTGCAGAGGAGGGGGAAAACAGTCATTTCATTCTGTTAGAATACTCAGTACTCAAGTAGCCTTCTAATACTTTTTCAACCCTTACTTGAGTAATAAACCCTATATCAGGAAAATATTGTCCTCGGTTTGTGTCCTTCCAGTGAGCTTTGCAGATGTGGGAAAATGTCATCAGGCAGTAATCATTGTTAAATTCATAATTATTCTCGGAGAGAGACCAACTCTTATCTGCCCCTGGGAGCCCCGTAACGCATAGCGTCATTTCAATATAGGGGTGTCCGCGACACGGTTTATATGCAGGTAGTGGCGCTGCGGCTGCTTTATATAGCGACTCGTTGCGTTCTCCCTCAACCCAAATCCTCGGATCATGCATTTTAGCTAAAACGCTAACGTTAGCTTGCCTTGCGTTGACTGTAGAGTTGTGGGTGATGGTCACGCAGATGTGTCATGAGATTTGAAGCGTTGCTGCCTTTCACAGACACTTTTTCTGCACGTGCTGCAAACAGGATAGCCGTCTTCTATCAACTGTCCCTCGGCATTCTTCAAATATCCAAAACATGCCCATAATTCCGACTTTGTCTTCTTTGAAGGATAATAAATGTCCTGAGCCCTGCTGTCTCCTCCTTTGGCCATTATTTCAGTTTTAGCTTCAAGAAAGTTTTGGTTGTAAACAACAAAGTGCGCATGTGCCGCCGGCAACTTCAGCAGATGATACGGTGGCTGGTAAGGGTCACCGCGCCTACACCGCAGCCACGGTAATCCAGCGAGATAAAATCTCCACCGGGAGATTTTTTTTAAAAACAAGACGGTTATTATTATTGTCAACTTTTTTACCGGGGTTTACCGCTACACCGGTTACCGTAACAACCCTAGATTGCTCAAGCTAATTAATAAGCCTCCTTCAATTAAATTGTATACATACTTAGAAAAACTTGAGTTAATTTAGCCCCTACAATATTTACTTTTAAATTGGTTAATTTGTTTAATTATTTGTGCTTTTCTTTTATGATTTCCCTTTTATCTTATTTTGTAACTTAAGAAGTATAGGAATATCTTTTATCTTTTTTGTTAATGGCAAAATAGTGGTGTAAGTGTTATGTTTGACTGTGCATTTCAATTGTCTAATTGAGATTGTCGTTCAGGTTCTTAATAAAGCTTATAAAAAATAAATTTAAAAAAGTGTCTTGCCCAAGGACACGACGACAGCGACAAACTGAGCGGGGCTAGAAACTGCAACCTTTCAGTTACGGGGCAAGCACATAACTCCTGTTCCACCGTCGTCCACAAACAGCTAGCTAGCTTCACGGCTTATCTGACACCTGATACCCCAAAAAGACACGCCCCTGAGTTGTCATGACTGATAACTAGACCTATTAAAACCTAATATTGTTTTTTGTACCAGGCTGTAAACATGTTTATTTCTGTTGTGAAGTTGGTATTTTTTTTAATGGAACTCAATAAGAATTTGCTGTTTTGGACCCACCCCCAGTGGATGAGGGGAGAACTGCTGTTTTTTGTCACTTCCTGGGGTTTCAGGAAGTAGTCAGACGTTCCCATTGGGTGAAACTCACTGATCCCGGTGAGTGAGCACAACTGTTAGCCGAAATAGCTAACTGTAGACTTAGCTGTGCCGATTTATTACATTTGCTTTAAAATAAAATCTTATTAAAACAAAAGCCGAGTCTACAGTCATGTTAGCCTAGTTTGGTTCAACTAAATCAGGCTGGTGGTGTTCGGGTGTTCGCTCACAGTCAACGAGCGCCAACACCCGCCCAGACCAGCACCAGCATCGCCTCGTTCGCTTCCGTTATCTAGGAGCCGCAACAAGGAAACAAACTAAAAGCTCACAACGCAGCCATATTCCACCAACCGATCTTAAGATACTTTACTTGTCCTCAGACTCTCCCCAAGTTCTGGTTAACTCGGGATGAAACAGTCACATTTCTGATCCGCTCGTTAGCCACTAGCTAACACATTAGCAGTCTGCCTCCTCGACCAGCAGTAACGTCACACGAGCGCCATCAAACTCACCTTACTTTGATGGTGGGCACAGCGATTGTTTCCGAATGTCTGTGATCTTGTTCCTAAATCTATAAAGCTGTTCTGTTTGATCGCTGTTACTTCTGCTTCTCCCACTCCTTCTCTACCGGCAGACGAAAATGATTGTGGTGACGTCAGTATGAAGCGACGAGCTATGTCTCTTCCTTTTCCGGTCGGCCTATTTTATTTTTTTGATTATTTTTTTATTTTATTTATTAAAGAGAGGAGAAAATGTGGATCTGCTTAACTAGAAGTGATAAACCTAAAGGACTTTAATAGTCTAATAGTTTTTGTTAACTTCTTATTGCACATTTTTAATTTTCTATGGAGGCCAAGTAGAGTTTCAGTTTCTTTAAAATTATCTAAAAGGGGTATTTTTTTCCGGTCGGCTTATGTCCTATAACATTTTTTTTTACAAATATACAACAAATTTGACAAAAGTTTTCCAGCTTGAAAATGCATCAGAACTGGCTGCTATTCAGAATAAAGACTAATCAAACAGAGAATAATAAACTGAGACAGGGTACAAACAAATAAATGATAGAATAGTAACCATAAATACACAAAAATAAATTAACTAATTAAAAGACACAAACAAAATATAACATAGGCCTACATCTTAGACCTATATTATCTAATCTAAGAGATTCAAGTCATTAATTTTATTGTCTATAGGTGAAGAAGTGGCAGAGTTCTTCCTGAAAAGTGAGAAACAATGGCTTCGTTTCCAGGGATCAACATTTGTGAATATAAAACTTACCCATAATAATTATATATAATTATTATTATTATAACATTAAAGACATTTTAAAGTATATTTTATTTTGTAAAAGTCCCCCAAAATGATCTCATTGTTGGAGAATTCCTGTTAATTTGCTTTCTTTGAGAAAAGCCATAAGTGCACATCATCCCAGAGAGTTTTACAGTATTTACAGTTATATAATAAGTGATCAGTTGATTCAATGTTCTCAACACAAAAATGAACAAGAGTTATCATCAATGTCAAAGCGATGTCTGAGGGAACAAATGGGCACCGTGCGCTTCATCCAAATGAGGGCCGGTGCTCAACAGCTGGGACTGACATTTGAGGAATAGATGAAGGATTTAATAGGTGCAAGTAAAAGAAAAAAAAACAACGTTTTGACATTGCTGTCTTCATCTGAGTTCAGGTATGAGGAAAATCTTTTGAGCGGTAAATCCCCAAAAACGTTTTGAAATGGAATTCCTTTGCTTTAGGAGGAATTAGCGTGGGCGACGGTGGCACAGGAGTTAAGTGCTCGCCCCGTAATCGGAAGGTTGCATGTTCGAGCTCCGCTCAGTGTGTCGCTGTCGTTGTGTCCTTGGGCAAGACACTTAACCCACGTTGCCTGCTGGTGGTGGTCGGAGGGACCGGTGGCACCAGTGCTCGGCGGCCTCGCCTCTGTCAGTGCGCCCCAGGGCAGCTGTGGCTACATCGTAACTCATCCCCACCAGCGTGTGAATGTGTGTGTGAATGGGTGAATGACTGTGTTGTAAAGCACCTTGGGGGGTTCCAGGACTCTAGAAGGTGTTATATCAGGCCATTTACTATTTAGATCATTCTATTTTTTCCCTCTGATCACATGAGAACAGTTGTGAAATAGAGTTTGGGTTAGTTTTATAAGACAAAACGAGTACCGTAAATCCTCTAATACAGGCCTACCGTAAATCCTCTAATACAGGCCCGGGTCTGTATTAGAGGATTTACGCTATAAGTAAACAGTTATCTGATTAAAGGGTTTTTTAATCTCTTCTGTATTCATTTTGTGTGTTAATTCACAATTATCTTCTTTTTTCTTGTTTAACACAGTGCAGTAATTAGATGTTTTGTTGCCTTCGACTGACACCTGCTGTATCATCTAGCAGCTCCTGCTCCCTGGAAAGCAGCTCAGACTCTCCCTCCTGACTTCCCAACTGCTCTCTATCACCAGTCAAGACCAGAGAGCGGAAAAGGAGAGACAGTCTGAAGCACCAAGAGCGAGGACAGCTCAGATCCGTGCTGAAGTTTCTTCTCTCGCAGCTTCTCATCTGGATATTTGTGTGTTCATTTTTAAGAACTTGGTTCTGTAAGTTGTGTGCTCAGAGGAGCAGCTTATGTTTTACCCTGTGGAGGATTTTCAGAGCGGAGTTGAGACACTTTGCTGGTGATACTCTTGTTGAGTCAATAGTTTGGCTGAGTTTAGTTTTAGTTGTACCGTTACCTCCGTTTGTTTACTATTAGAATAAGAAACCCTTTTTGTTGAGACTTGGATTACCTTTTATTATTTTGGGTTAATTATAAGATTGATCTTAGAGTGAAAGTTCTTTAGTTCTGTTAGTCATCCTCAGTTCATTGATAGCTTGGTGGAGAGGTGCTTCACACACACATTATTTTACTATAAGACTTTGGTCATGGTTTTTCCTCTTTGAGGTCTCTTTTAGATAAGAAACTGAACTTGGGTTCATTTTTTCTTTATTGTAAATAAAAGAATGTTTACTTTTAAATAAAATATCTAACACACGCCTCTTATGTTACGCAGTCCTTCCTTTTTAACCTCACCGGTCATAACAATTATCATGAAACTACTCACATCTGCTAATTTAGAGCAAATCTTAATCAGATATCAATGATTTCATTAAACTGCTCACATTTTCTATTGTGGAGTCAAACTTTACAAAATATTAAACACTACTGACTTTGTCTAATGCGGCGCAATCCTTCACCAGATATCAATGATTTTCATGAAACTACTCACTCATTAGACAACACAGATTAAATATCAGGTTTAATAAAGCAAATCATGAAAATCTCATAAATATTAGAACAAATTCAACTGAGCAGAAAATTAGAAAAATTAAATGTGGGTTGTTGATCCATTTTTTCTAAGATTTTGTTAGTTCATGACTTGATTTGTGATCATCAGATCTCTTTGCTCTCTCTCACAGAATCCTGGCTGCAGCAAGAGGACTATGTTAGCTTAAACGAGTCGACTTCTAATTATTTAAATCATCATATTGCTCGAAGTACAGGGCGAGGAGGAGGAGTAGCAAACATTTTTCATTCAGATTTATTAATCAGTCCCTTACAGATTAATAGTTACAGTTCATTTGAACATCTTATTCTTAGTTTTCCTAATCCAGATTGCAAAACTGTAAAACCACTCTTGTTTGTAGTTTTATATCGTCCACCAGGCCCTTACTCTGAGTTTTTGGACCAGATCTCTGATTTTTTATCTGATTTGGTGCTAAATACTGATAAGGTCATTGTAGTGGGGGATTTTAATATTCATGTGGACATTGAAAATGATAGCCTCAATGTAGCCTTTAGTAATATCTTAGACTCAATTGGTTTTACTCAAAGAATACATAGCTCCACCCACTCCTGCCATCATACATTCAACCTTGTGCTGACTTATGGCATAGAGTGTGAGGAAATAACAATCTTTCCACATAATCCAGTCCTCTCGGACCACTTTCTGATAACCTTTGAGTTTTTTATAACTGAGTTTTCGAGACATAAAAGTAAATTTCACTATAGTCGGTCTCTATCTGACAACGCAGTTGCATCTTTTAAATCAACTGTTCCATCTTTACTGTCCTCAGCATCTCAGAGAAACGTAGCAGAGGGCAATATTTTCAGTTCTAGCCCCTCACAAATTGATGCCTTAGTTCATCATGTTAATTCCTCTTTACGTGTGGCATTAGATGATGTTGCCCCTTTAAAAAAGAAGGTAATTAGGGACAGGAAGTTGGCTCCCTGGTTTAATTCTCATTTACGAGCCTTAAAACAAAACTCTAGGAAATTGGAGAGAACATGGCGCTCTATGCACCATGAGGAGGCCTACCTATCCTGGAAAAATAGTCTTGTGCTTTATAAACATAAGCTTCGACAAACTAGAACTGCTTATTTCTCAGCGTTAATTGAGGAGAATAAGCATAATCCTAAATTTCTTTTCAGTACAGTTGCTAAACTTACACAGAATCATAGCTCTGAGCCATCTATTCCCTTAGCCCTCAGCAGCAATGACTTTATGGGATTTTTCACAAGTAAAATTAATTCTATTAGAAACAAAATCTTTAGCATCCTCCCTAATGCAATTTCTTCTTCCTCAGTAAGTGAGGCAGCATCAGAAGTGACTGTAGAACCTCATCTGTGCTTGAACCGTTTTGATCCAGTTGAGCTTTCAGAGTTATCAGAAATATTAGCTTCATCTAAACCTTCAACTTGCATTTTGGATCCAATCCCAACCAAATTATTTAAAGAAGCATTTCCTTTGGTTACTGCCCCCATTCTAGATATAATCAATCTATCCTTAGTAAATGGATATGTACCACAGGATTTGAAGGTTGCTGTAATCAAACCTTCACTTAAGAAGCCTCCCCTGGATCCAGATGACCCAATGAATTACAGACCAATATCTAACCTTCCATTTTTATCCAAAGTCCTGGAGAAAATAGTGGCCATCCAAGTATGTGAGCATTTAAACACTAATGCTCTGTTTGAGGAATTTCAGTCTGGTTTTAGAGAGTATCACAGCACTGAAACTGCATTAGTGAGAGTTACAAATGATATTCTCATGGCCTCAGATAAGAATCTTGTGTCTGTTCTAGTCTTGTTAGATCTCAGTGCTGCCTTTGACACAGTTGATCACAATGTTCTTTTAGAAAGACTTGAACATGTTGTAGGAATCAAAAGAAACAGCGCTAGGCTGGTTTACATCCTACCTGTCTGATAGATTTAATTTTATAAATGTACATGACAAATCTTCTTCATACTCCAGGGTTACTTGTGGAGTACCACAGGGTTCAGTGCTTGGACCAATTATTTTTACTATATATATGCTCCCAATTGGTAAAATCATTGGACAGCATGGGATAAACTTTCACCGTTATGCTGACAATACTCCGTTATATCTATCCGTTAACCCTGATGAACCTAATCGGTTAGGTAAATTACAGGCTTGTCTTGAGGACATAAAAAATTGGACGACTCTAAACTTTTTGCTTTTAAATCAAGACAAGACAAAAGTTCTCATCTTTGGACCAGAAATCCTGAAAAGGAAATTGCTTAGTCAATCACCTGACCTGCATGGCACTATGTTTATCTCCGAGAACCAAGTAAGGAACCTTGGTGTTATCTTCGACCAGGACATGTCATTCAAATCCCAGGTTTCACAAGTTTGTAGGATTTCCTTTTTCCACCTTCGGAATATTGCTAAGATTAGAAGCATCCTTTCCAGGAGTGATGCTGAAAAACTAGTTCATGCATTTATTACATCAAGACTGGATTACTGTAATTCATTACTCTCAGGAAGTCCACAGAATGTAGTTAAAAGTCTTCATCTTGTCCAAAATGCTGCAGCTAGAGTTCTGATGAGAATTAAAAAGAGGTCATATCTCTCCCGTCGTAGCTTCCCTACATTGGCTACCTGTTAAATTCAGAATAGATTTTAAGATCCTTCTTCTCACATATAAAGCTCTTAATAATGAAGCTCCATCATACATCAGTGATCTGATTGTTCTATATGTTCCTAACTGAGCACCTCGCTCTCAGACTGCAGGTTTACTGGTGGTTCCCAGAATATCTAAAGTTAGGATGGGAGGCAGATCTTTTAGTTATCAGGCTCCTCTCCTGTGGAACCAGCTCCCAGCTTTAGTCCGTGAGGCAGACACCTTGTCTACATTTAAGACTAGGCTTAAAACATTTTTATTTGATTGGGCCTATGGTTAAAATCTGATGTTAGTCTAGATCTGGACAAGTAGGGGAGTAGAGGGAGGTGGAGTGTACAGTCGGTAAAGACGGCTCTCCCTTGCCCTGCCTCCAACATGCCTCCATCTAAACGGCTAGGTCATCCAGAGTTATCTCTGTAGTTATGCTGCTATAGGCTTTGACTGCTGGAGGACACACTGACCACTTTTCACACTCGACTACTTTCTTCTACAATCTGCTCTTCAACTGTATTATTTTCTGCAATTTCAGCTGTTAACTTTATTTTTTCTCTAAGTGTTTTTCTCCCCAGAAGAAGCTACAATGATGTTCTGCTGAGCTGTGGTGGCCTCATGGAGGGGGCTTTTTGCTTTCCTTGACGTTGGATGTGCTACTGCTAATTTACCCGTTTAATTATAGATTCACTAGGATAAATACAATAAAAGTTTATCTCTCGCCAAATAGAATATTTACTAAGAAATCACAATGTAACCAGACACATTGCTTGGTGTGTGTGCGTGTCTGCTCTGTCTTCTCGATCCCCAGTGAGTCGTGGAGGATGGCTGCTTATACTGAGCCAGGATCCTCTGGAGGTTTCTTCCTGTTAATAGGGAGTTTTCCTCTCCACTGTCGCTATATGCTTGCTTAGTATGAGGTTTGCTGTAAAGTCACTGATGCAATTTGCTGGGTTCCTTATATAGGAAACATTTTTTCTGATTGGCTTAATGAACTGACCTGGATTGGAATGTTTATTATGTGAAGTGCCTTGAGACGACTCTTGCCATGATTTGGCGCTTTATAAATAAAATTGAATTGAAATTGAATGATGTTTTTACCTGTCTTTTAGTTAAACATCTGGACAGATTTCTGTGAAAAGTGATAATTGGTGAACCTTATTTAAGATTTTATCACAGCTAATCACCATTAGCAAACAAATATTTAGCTACATTTGGACAATTTAATGCAATAAACATGCACATCACATACCTGAGCTAGATCAGGGCAGCGTTTAAAAGGTTGGACCAAAACAAATATCATTCTATCCTTTCACTTAAAAAAATGATGGGCAACAGGCAGGAATGTGAATTACTTACTGGAGTAGCAGGACTTTAGTTTCTCCAGTTCTGAAGGCATTTTAATCAAAGTTTAGTTTAGGAGCCAGTAGGATAGTTGTAAGACCTTCCACTTTAGTCTGCAATAAACCTACAAAAACTCTTAGCACAGTCAGATTCAGCATCAGAGGCCAAACCAATGGGAAAAAGAAAGAGAAAACAACATCATTACAAATGAATAAGCACACTAAGTAACATCAAACATGGCCTGTCCGGTGTCATCCTTGGTAAGGTCAGTTTGTCTAAAACATCAACGAAAATTAAAAGATAATGAAAACTACATTAAATCTTCAGTTTAAAAAAAAATAATGCTAAACTGGCCACAAAGACTATGAGAAAAGAATGGGGTCTGATACCAAGCCTTTCCAACTTAAACCCAATAAAAACCAATGTCTCTGCTCATAAAAACAACAACAAATGACCCCAGTTTCTCTAAAGTGGAGTTTAACATAGCTGCAAACCTTTTACTTGTAAATATTATACAATCAAAAAATTCTCATTTATATTTTAAAAAAGAAAGCTAAGTCACCATTTTTGTTAACAACACACAACCCACAAACTATTAAGCTCAATTTAGAATGTATGCGGTGGGTTGCACTGAGTGGGAGGGGCATAAAAGAATACACAAAGCTCTCCGAGGTCCCACATCAGAAGAGATATTTTCGACATGATTCCGATCCACATCGACACTCCACTCGAAGTCTTTTCTTGGGGGAGGTTGGAAGTCTCGCTAGGCTGAAACTGGAGTCCATTTTGGTGCTTTCTGTGTCCACTGGGTCAACTGGAAAACAGACAGGTAATGCTACAGGTAAACGTTTTCATCCCTAATTAGGTCCCAGTCTAAAAATCCATTTCGTTACTTTTTATGACATCTCAGTTGCTTTAAAGTGAATCCATTATTCATTGAGTCACTCTGGTAGTGGGAGCCACTTTTCCAACAGCACTACTCAGCGTAACTTCAATGGATTTGAATCAGTTGAAGTCTTTTGCAAAAGCACAGTTCAATATTTTCCCCATGACTTTCCTAAACTGCACAAGTTCATGTCTGACCTACCATCTCAGTTGCAACATGCATGCATCCATAATTTTGTACAAATAGTTATTTAGTCCATGAGTTCATGAAAGCTAAATATTATGCGTTCCTCTTTCAAAAGCCACAATAATTACTAAAATATGTACAAGATCTTATGGAAAAATATTCAGCATGAATTATCAAGATAAAATCAGAAAACTTACTTTGTATTTTGTAGTCAAAGGTGAGCTCCTCTCCTGCCCGAATAGCTCGTGTGGAAAACAAGGCAATTCGTGGAAGTCGCTCATCTATGTTGTCAATAAACACATTGAACACCTGCAGGTTGGGATTACACTGCAAAACAACAAAAACATATCAGGGCCAGAACTTTGAAACACCACTTAATATAAAAAACTATTTTGTCTACTAGTTGTAGTCGTTGACTCCCCCATCCCGTCCTGCTTTTACAGGGACACATCATGCTGCTACTTCATGTGCTATGGAGAATAGAAAATCCCTTCACTGTCCCGCAATGGGGAAATTTTGTTGTCACAGCAGCAATTATATTTATAACAAAAGCAAAGGAGAACCAAAATAAAGAACAAGGAACTAAAAGGCTGTACACTAAACAAAAACCACTAAAACATAAAAGCATGAAATAAAAGATGCTGTTGAATTTACATTTTAAAAATACAATAATTATCCTATGGAATATAAGATTATATGGAGTAAGAACATTAATGGAGAAATGTGCTTATCAGTCATGATAAAATAGAATACCTGGTAATGTAACCAAAGATTGTGCCAACCAGCTCTCTGATGTTTTCACACAGATATTTAACCTCTCCCTGTTGCACTTTATCGTACCTCTACACCTCAAGTAAACAACCATTATTCCTGACCCTAAAAAATATCAAACACCAATAGCCTCAGTGACTTCAGAACCATTGCACTAAGACCAGTGGTCATGAAAAAAGCTCATAACATATCAAGGACTGCCTCTCTCCCCTTTTCTCCCCCTATCAAACTGCATTCAAAGCCAACAGATCCACCCATGATGCAGTATCCACAGCCCTTCATATCGCTCTGAGCCACCTGCAGACAAGAAAATAGGTCAAGGGTGAAAAAGGTCAGAAACCCCCTCGTGCACGCTTGGAGACAATCAGGGAAAATGGCCGCTAACACACACACACACTCTCTCTCTTCCCAGCAAGTGAATCTGCTGCAAATGAAAGTACAAGTAAATTTGGACATTTTTGATTTAAAAGCATCAACCCGGTACACTTTGTAGAAGAAAATAATCAAGCTGAATTTTTTGGTAAATATTTTAGTAAAATATAAATGTATAATAAATAATCTAAATATGCTCACAATCGTAACCATTAAAACCAGGGTAATCATGTAAGACCAACCTCTAGAGTGAATAAAAGGGGATGCAAACCTGGTCCTTGAAGGCCACTTTGGCTGCATGTTTTCTACGTGTCCCTGTTCAGACCATCGACATACATATATATGGACAATGGGTTTCCATAGACTCCAATAACACGTGTTTGAGTTAAAATGGGAGGTGGGCACCACGGCCATTTTGACCCTGTCACAGGTTCCGTCAAGCCCAGACAATTCCACAAAAGGGAAGAGAGGAGGAGCTGAGGGTGGGGCTGTAAGGCTGGGATTAAATGACGACACTGTAGCATTATGAATATGCCATTTCTGCCCTTAACAGCTGCCCTTTGACACAGTGCAGGGGTGGACCTTTAAAGCGCCCGAGCGCCAATGGCGCTAAATTTTCTCGTCGGGCGGTAAATACTTGTCGACTCACTGCCCGGGTGGCGCCCAAGCCTTATTTGTCATTTACACACCGGCTTTCACCGGCATCATGGCCGCGCCCTGCAGGAAGCCGCCGTTTTCATTTCGCGCGCGTGAACCTGCGCGCCTCTAGCCACCTACTGCACTTGTGCGACTCGTGCACGTACTGCACGATTCTAGTTATAGTCACGTGAACTATAAGTTCACTATTAAAGACGAAGTGGAACCACGCTAGAAACACACAAGCACGCAGGGAGATGCTGCCGCCACAGGGATGGGAATTCTTGGTGAAATCTCCGGCAAAACGCTTTAAAACTGGTGAGGAGAAGCGAGACAGTTCGAAACGGTATGAAGCAGAGAAGCGTGTGCGTAGGTGGAATGATTCTTGGTGGATTAAAGAAGACGGGAGGCGCAGAGAATGGCCGTGTTCGAGTTGAGCAGCGGCTCACCTGGAAAACAGACGAGAGCAGACGGAAGGGCTGAAAGCCGGGTCGGACCTGGCCCGCAGCGGGGCTCAGCAGCCTCCAGAAGCTGATGGCAGTGTGGGTTTAAGTCCCTGCGGGGTGGGAGTGGCTGAAAGCCGGCGTTTAAGTCAGACAGATTTCCCTACATGTGTAGCTCGGGGGTGACGATGGCTGAAGATATCGCGTTAGCGTTCACACTTGTTCAATTTTAATTCTGGTGCCTGTTAGCAGCTGAAACACATCCTCACGTGCTTGTGGATATCATATATTGTATATGAAGACATGACTGTAATAATAAGTAAAGGTTATCAGCTGTAGCTTCAGTGTGCTCATAGGAAACGTGACAAAAGAAAACAAATCACATTTCTCTTTATGGCCTATATTGTTGTCATCATCAACATAACATGATTTACAGAATACATGTGACCAACTAACGTTTCATGTTCTACCACCGGATGTTTGGATCAAAATGTGAACCAATCAGATCTTAGATCAGGTGAGAGCCAGGCGTTTCCCGTCATCCTCTAGGTTTTGCAGCTGAGGGAGAGCAACTGCAGCGCCTTGCTCCAAAATCTGCGGCCGCCTTGATCTCACGAGGTTATCGTTGCCTACGTATGCATGACGTCAGAGCACGTCGGCGTCAAGTCGGACACAAATCTAACCGGCATGCACTGCTCGCCGATCACCGCTGGTCTAATCTGCGCAGAACTGACTCGTCTCGAACACGGCCACTGGCTCGAGTACAGCAAAGCGGAGTTGGTGATGTACTGCGTTGTATGCCGGAAGTATGCGACGATAAAATCGAGTTGTTGAGGGAACAAACAAATTCAAACTTGAATACGTTATTATGTTTGTGAATGTGTACAAAATGATTATAATTAGGTGACTGATCTGTGAAATCACAATGTTATGATTTATGTGTTTAATGAATAACAGGACTTTGGGCTAACTGAGCTAGACATCCTGATCCACATAAGGTAAACACATGACACATTGTTCACTCATCCAATCAGAACTTCCTTTCTAATGCGTGGCAGAGTTCTATGGTGTTTAGTTAATCTGTCCACTCCGATTCGCTAAGAATCATAAACAACTAAGCTTAATAAAACAGAACAACGCCATTTTAATTTAGTTACAACGGAGTTCAACGCACACTCAGACGCTAGTTTCAACGTAGCTCAACTTGGTTCAACGCAGTTCCAACCAAGTACTCGACCAGCTCTCAAATCCATCTGATGTCCATCATCACTAAGTGAAGTACAGACTGGCCAGCTGTATTTTCTACTTTTAAGCTGAGAACTGTCAAGCTGGAAAATTCTGTCGTTTTATCAACAAGACGACGGTTCCTTCAGAATAAAAGCTGAACTCTCTGACCCAGAAAGGGGGGGGGGTCTCTACGTGACACTGAAAACCTGCCGTGGTACCGGGAGACGATCCTTAGACTGGTTTGTCGTGCTGCCGACGCTGTTTCACCAGTTCCAGCACCAAGGAGAGTCCAAGGACCTGGCATCTGAATCTAACACGGGAGTCTCCGCACGGTACGTAGATCGGAACAGATAGCGTCTCTCGTCTTCCTCCTGAAGTCCATCGTCGGTCAGTTAGACAAAACAACATCTTGCACTCAATTAAATTTTTTAAAAATCCTTCCATGTGAATTCATGGATTTTTTTTTCCCACATTCTGTCTCTCACAGTTGAAGTGTACCTACCGTAAATCCTCTAATACAGGCCCGGGCCTGTATTTGACTCAAGCTCCAGGCTTTTATTGGAAGGAGGGCCAGTATTAGAGGCAGGCCTCTATTTCTATTTGAGCAAAATGAACTAATGGTTCGCTGGACTTTTTGACAATTAAAAGTGCGCCCACATTTTCAAAGTTAAACACATTTCTTTTAACAATGGTAGTTTCTGCTTCAGCCCTCTCCCCCCTCCCCCTGCTTCAGCCCTCTCCCCCCTCCCCCTGCTTCAGCCCTCTCCCCCCTCCCCCTGCGCAGCGGCCGCAAACTCACTGATGCGCCTGCAGCCTCTCGGAGTTCCTGCTGCTCTAAACATTAAAATAATTATTTAATTTTCTGTTCCTCACTTCTGATTACCTTCAGTGGTGTCTGTTTGTTGCAACCAGCAGGTACAAAAACTAACTTGTTTTTATTTGACTATTTTTCTGTCCTGCCTGTTTATTATCTTCCTGCATCTCCTCTCAATCCTAAAGAGAAACTGCTACCTGGGTTCATATATATTCACCTCATGAGTTACCTTTGAACTGCAGTTCTAAAAGATCTACCGACCGCTAAAACAGCGGAGCGCTTGCTGTTTGGCGGCCGTATCAGTGATCAGTGCGTCGGAGGACAAGGTGATGCGCGCAGCGCCCCGCTCCACAGCATGCAGCGAAACGCATCAGGCACAAATAAAAGACAGAAAACATTAAAGGAAATGAACTGACATGAACGATCGCGTGTTAAATTAGTTTTTGAGTTGGCGACACCTGATTGTTACTGTGGCCGTGCTCAGGAGGCAGATCTACCGACCGCGAAAACAGCTGAGCGCTCCCTGCTGTGACGCGCCCCGCTCCACAGCAGCGATACACATCAGGCGCAAATAAAAGACAGAAAACATTAAAGGAAATGAACCGACATGAACGATCGCGTGTCAGTACCTACGGTCTGGCACTTGAGTTTTACCCCCAAAAAGAGAATGTGATCATACGATAATTCAATAGGGAGCGTGGTTTCACAGACGCGGAAGTGATAGCGTCGGTGAAACGCCGGCTGCTCTAGGAAACCCCCGAGCGTTCGAGCGTCAACGAAGTGACACGGAAATGCCGGGCTTTCCAGAAGTAAGTAAGATAACTTACTATGAGCTGATAGTTCGTTGGATTGATCGGTAGGTTGGAAACTCTGATCGTGAATCTGAAGAAACGATGACTGAGTGGTGAGCTGGAAAGGCGACTTCCGTTTATAGCCGCGGTTTGTGACGTAGGTGCGACGTGGAGGGAATCCCCGCGAGGGGCATGCTGGGAGTCCCTACTTCGAGGATTTTCACCTATCGCGGCCAGGTCTGGAACGCATCTACCGCGATAAACGAGGGATTGCTGTAGTTCATACACCCCCTACTGCTGCTCTCCAGAGTGTTCTGCAGCATAATCAGCACGTTCTCTTTGAACTTGATAGTGTAATGACCTGGCTGGGGTTGTAAGCCAGGTGCATTCTGGGTATTGTGTTATATGTGTTTCCTATCGTTCTGCTAGTTCCTATGTGCTGATTTGCGTGTTGTGTGAGTGTTATGTAAGCCACAGGGAAGGTGATGTGTGTTCTGTGGTGCGGGTTGAATTAGCATGGTTAACTGACACCGTGACTCTGTGTGGTAGGAGCGTGATAGAGGATCGTGTCTGTAGCGTTACAAAGCGTTGAAGAAAAAGCCTAATAAATGTCTGCGTGAACCCCTACTGCCACCTGCGGATTGATTTGTGGACTTTAACTTTGCCGCTGGGACGCTCGTACTTGCTTGTTACCACATTCCATCCAGCCACAATAAGAGACCGGCCATTATTTACCTCCACCGACTCCGACACCGGCCAGAATTGGAGACGCGGCGGCCTGTATTAGAGGATTTACGGTATGATGTAAATTACTGACCTCTGTCATCCTTTTAAGTGGGAGAACTTGCACAATCGTTGGCTGACTAAATACTTTTTTGCCCCACTGTATGTATATCAGTGACATAGAACAAAATTTGTTGGATGCTAATGTGCACTTTTACGCTGATGACACACTCATTTACTGTTTTTGAACGTCTCTTAATAAAGCTGTTCAATTCTTACAGAAAGTTCTTAATAAGGTCCAACAAACACTTCTGCAGTTAAAATTGGTCCTCAATGCCGACAAGACTAAGATAATCTTTTCAAACTCTAAAAAAAGACCTCTACGTATGCCCTCAGTGAGCACTCTTGAGGGAAATATCATAGAGGTGGTCCACACAAACAAACACCTTGGTGTCTGGATCAATGGCACCCTCTCCTTCAAGCCCCATATAGATAATCTTGTGAAGAAACTCAATCTCAGACAGGGATTCCTTTAAACAGTTTTTTTAAGTAAAAATAACGACTAGTCACTGCAACATTTCTGTCTCTTCTGGATTATGCTGACCTTTTGTATAGATTGATGTAGTTTATCATGCCTAGCTGTAGACCACTGACCCATCATTGTGAATTGTATTCTCGAGTGGGATGGCCTTCTTTGTCTACCGGGGGTTGGGACATTGGTGCACTTTCATATATCCCTCCCTCATTTGTCCTATCGGGTGACCCCTTCAGGAAAGGTGACCCTTGAGCAGGGTTGATGGTTTATCCCTTGAGGTCCACATGGCAGGGGTGAGGTGGTGCTCATTCCTCACCCCTGCTTGGTCAAGATTGACCGTTTTGTGCACAGAGGGGCGACAGACATTCAAATATGATCTTATAATATAGCTTGGATGGACTTGCGCTGGAATGGATGAGGTATTTTCCAGGATTCTATGTCTCAGAGACAATTACAATTTTTTCACCCTTTGGACAAACATTACATTTACTGGTTGCCATCAGTATGTAAAAAGCAATATGGCAAAAAAGTTCCAGACTAAAAATCTCAAGATAGTACCTTTAAGGGCCACGATTTACTTGCTGTTTGACCTTGGGTTAGCGCAAGCAGCAGGCTGCTTCTTTGTTCACATAATTACTGCTTCACAGCACTGCAATGCATTTAGTACTGAAGTGTTCCAATAGGGGGCGCACTAGAAAACTCGGACCGGAAAGAGAGCCGGGTTTGTGGGAACAACCAAAACAAACACGGTGTCAATAAAAGAAGTCACTTACTGGTTAATTTTGAGATCACAACAAAAAAGACAGCAGCAATATTGTAGAAGGTGTGAAAGACTTCTAAATCAGAGACTGAGTCACCGTGGTGATTGTCCCTTGCTCGTTTTGTCAATTCCACCTACTAGTTACTTGTATATTGCAGCGTTTGGAACCGTTAATCTCACAGGAAGCACATAAATGATGCTTTCAGTCAACGCAAGTAATGTGTGGCAGCCACTTTAAACAAGCATTCGCGTCATTACACAGCAAGTTTATCACGACCCCAAAGGTCATTTGGAAGGGCTAAGAACTGATGATACTCACACTGTGGTTGACAAAGTGAGAAATGTTTCCCAGGTTAGCTGCATCCACCGTGTACACATCATCCACATAGTCAAGGTCAAAAAGGTAGGTAGAGCCCTGGCAGTCATAAAAATGGCCTCGCTTCTCCGCTTCATCAGTTGTAATGATCTGAGGAAAGCAAGATTGTGTTATTTACCTTCATTTACTAAAAAATATCATTCACATGATTATGAAAAGTTCTTTCAAATCATCTAGATTTCAGTGTTGGACTAGGACAATGATGAACAAATTCGGGAAAAGTTGCGAAGGTGGAAGAAGGCATTTCGGGTGACATTACAAATATGAGGTGCAAATTAGAGGGTGTTGTTGAGAATGACCCAGAGGCTTTTGACTTGTGTGGTGTGGTGTGAATTGGGTTAAAACACTCAATATTGTGAAGGTGGAAGAAGGCATTTCAAGTAGGGCTGCTCGATTATGGCAAAAATGATAATCACAATTATTTTGACTGAAACTGAGATCTTGATAATTTAAGACGATCTTAAAATTAATGTAATTTTATTTATCCGTTTATTTTATTTATTCTGTCATAAAATTGCACAGGGCACAATCAGGACAAAAATAAATAAGAAAAAGAAACAAAATCACCACAAAAACAACTCCGTATTCCTATTGTGTAAAAAGGCCAATTGCTCATAGTTTATGAGGCTGAGATTTCATTTATTCAAGCATGCCCAATACAGATCCAAGCTTGCAGATACTGACAGACGGACATCGGCTGCCACCAAATCCTTCGTTACTGTAACGGCGCATTTTGTTCTCTTGTCGGACAAGAACAGGTGGAAGTTAGTGTGTCACCTTCTTCAAACTCAAGAGATGAGTGAGAGTCAAAGTAGCACAATGTTGACATTTGCCCATCTCACACAACAGGATGTAGGGGGACAAGAGGGAGGGGAGGGAGTATGGGAGGACAAATGAGTATGTGTCACTCTGCTCACTCTGCTCTATTTTGTTGTGTTCGCCTCACTGTACTGAAGCTCCAGGCTGAATATATGTTCAGTTGAATTATGCACTTTTGTTCTGAAAAAATGCAACATTTTACCTTCAAATATAGCAGTTTTTTTCTGTTTCCTATATTCCAGACTGAATAAGGTGAATTTATCTATTTAATCTGTATGGCAGCTTTTTTGTAATGTTATCATGTGCCAGACTCATTAAGTTTCCATTAAATAAATTTGATGGAAGTAAAAATCTTGTTTACTTGAATTAATTACCTCATTAAATCCAGGGCTTGCCTGTTTTCAGTGTTTCCCAACAATGGAGAGGACACTAGTGTAAGTAAAGCTTTCCCTGATTGAAGTTAAGTTGGTCAAAGTGCAAATATTTACACGTCACAAAGTCATAAAATAAGAATTTGTCTTTGAAAAATAGTTAAATGTTAAAAAAATGTATTTATTTACAGAGAGTGGTTTTAGAGGAACTGAATTAATTGATAGGTTATTTATTTACAAATGTAGATAAAGAAGAAGACAATCTTTTATGAAAAAAGCAATAAAAATGTCAATAATTGAAGAATCGTGGCACCAGTAATCGAATCAAACCAAAAATCATTATAATCGAAGAATCGAAGCTCCCATAATCAAAATCGAATCGAAAAGTACCCTGTTTGAAACACCCCTAGTAGTTAACACAGCTACTCCAACATGCAGCCACCCAGAGCAGCGCGAGAATTGGAATGATTGTAGAGAAGAGTTTATTATAGCCTCATAAAATCAACCATAATGATTAAAATAATAATTATATTTAAGAAAATAGAACTGTTGTATCAGAATAAAATTGGTATCAGCAGATATCTAAATTCAGGTATCGGAATTGGATAGAAGGTGAAAAAATATGGATCGTGCCCCTACCTATCTCTTGCATACAGTGAACAAAAATATAAACGCAACACTTTTGTTTTTGTTCCCAATTTTTCACGAGCTGAGCTCAAACATCTGAAAATTTGTCTTCATACACAAAATACCCACGACTCTCAAATACTGTTCTGAAATCTGTCTACATGTGTTAGTGAGCAGCTTTTCTTTACCAAGACATAACAACTGCACTAGATGGAATTTAGCATCTTATTTTATGAAGGTGTTTCCATACTTCATTGTTAACCCTGACCAGTTGTCAACAGGTAAACCTTTTTGTCTTTTTATAGAAACTCTAAGCGGCAATTATGCAAATATAATTAAAGGTGTGGAAAACTATTTTTAAAGATGATTTCTGAATATAATCTGTCATTCATTTCATGCAGGCTGAACATGAAAACGGTCTCCTACACTTATCTCCTGCATTAGCTTCTGATAGAAAATAGATGGTGAATCTCTGGGATTAGAAAATCCTTACAGATCTACGTCACACTGTCACTTAACATTCATGGACTCATCCATCTCGATTCATGACGGGGAAGGCTGTTAGTTTAGTGGCCAGGAAACCGCAGAGAACATCTCTGCTAGTAGAAGCTAACCGTTAGCATTAGCAACTCCACCACACAGCAGAACTCTTCCAGGCTTGTGTTATTTGTGGAGATAAAATATCAATGTGCAAGTCAGTGGTAGTCGTGTTGCTGTTAACCAGTAGGGATGTATATTGGTGAAAATATGGCGATACGATACGTATCACGATACAGGGGAGACAATACACTATATCATGATATATTGCTATACATTCAGTCAGACGTTAGTGATTTTTTAAGACTGAATTTATTTTAGGAAAATTCAATACAGGCCTAACTGATACTTAACATGTTTAACATGAAGTACCTGAACCATAATAGAGGGATTTACATTTTAATGATGCAAACAAAGCCCAATGCACACTGCTGCCAATTAGCAGTTGGCATATGAATTGCATCAAAAGAAAAGAAATTGCAGAAATGTTTGCATGTAAATTCTTCCAAAAATTTGACATACGGCTTTTGAATATCAATATATTATTGCAGAAAAAAATTCATGATATAACGCCACATCGATAGTTTCTTACATCCGTATTATCCAGTCCGATGTGAGGTGTCCAAATATCAGGAAATAAGACTCCAAATCGTGTTGTCTGAAACTTAGCTGGGATGTGGCTCACTTCAAAATCTTGAAAATGGTGCACTAGTGTGTTTTTTTCTTTCAAAGTACTATCTATAAGTTATTCATTCCTATTAAAGATCATTGCAAATGTATTGATTAAACAAGTGTTCAGCACTTTTAAACAAATTTTCTAACTTTTAAACTGTAATTTAAAAATTACAGACATCACTTTGATTTTACAAATTAATTTTTCTAAGCAGAATCTCTGAAAAGGAGCAATAGATAGATTTATGGGCTGTAATCATGCAATTTATTAAAACTTTATAGGGTATGTGTTTGTGATTTATATACGTTAATACAAATGTGAAATCAATTCATGTAAAATAGTCGTGGTAATTGTGAAACCACGATTATTTCTCGGACTATAACCGTACCACCAAAGTTTACAACTGTTGCAACCCTACTTACAAGGCATTTATTCCTACTATAGAGACTACTGCAAAATAATTGATTAAATGAGTGTTCAGCACTTTAACATTTTATTTTTGACAAGATTGGTTTAGATCTTACCTCTCCCACGTACTCCATGACAAATGTGTTCTTCTTGATGTGCTGCAGTGTGCGGACACCCCAACCACGGCCGTTGTCCGTCTTAAAGATGCATAAGTCAAACTGAATCCCCTTTTGCACCACTCTGTTGGGACAGTCTTGCCCACAGTTGCACTGGGTATTACATTCATATATGGGCTTTCCCGGCTGGATTCGGACCTGACCCTTGTCATTGTAGGCCATGCGATGCAAGGAGGCTCCAGGGCAGCAGCCATTCACCGGCTCTTCGAAACAATTCTTACATTCACAACCCACAGCCATCTCATCCAACACAATGCCTGGGCCAACTTTGTAGTTGTTAATGTAAGTAAAGGTTTTAGGAGGACCTTCTAAATCCACTTCATTTTTGACAAAAATACGGCCTGGGTGGTTGCGAATCTGATTCAAATGGGCTTCCCATCTCTGCAGTCTCTGGCGTAGTTTGGCTTTCTGAACCAGGAACAATGAAACCTCCTTATCCAACTTTTTGGGAAGGCCGCGTCTCTTTTGCCGTTTTAGCATCTGATCTAGGTCCAGGTGGAACACTTTCATCAGTTCCGGACATTTGAGGTTCCTCTTGGGTTCCCAGCTATTATCGGATTCAGGAAAGCCTTTCCACTTCACCAAATAGAGCTCCTCCTGAAAAGACAACACCTTTAGTTTGTAAAAACAATTAGATTTCAATTTACAGAATTCAGATTCTTGTGCAGCTCTGACATACAAGATAAGATGATAAAAGAAGTCAAGTGTTAAACTACACTGGTCAAATCATTGGCATGCATCAAGCAGAGAAAACATCAATGAAAATAGCAGAAAAAACTAAAATTGCATTAAGGACTGTTCAACACATTAAAAACTGAAAGTGGGGACTCATCGTCTTCAAGGAAGAAATGTGGCCAAAATAATACTGAATGAATGTGATTGGCAATCAGTTGCCTAGGTCAAATAATTTGAAAGAAATACAACAGTAGAACTCAGGGCTATGTTTAATAGTGAAAGTAAGAGCATTTTCACATGCACAATATGAAGGGAACTTAGGAGATTGGGACTAAATAGCTGTGTAGCTGTAAGAAAACCACTAATCAATGAAGCAAATTGGGGGAGAAAACTTTAGATTGATTTGGAGCATAAAGATTGGACTCTGGAGCAATGGAAGAAGGTCGTGTAGTCTGATGAGCCCAGATGTACCCTGTTCCAGAGGATCAAAAGAAGGGCATATGAAGCGATGCACCCATCATGCCTACTGTACAAGCCTGTGGGGGCAGTGCTATGATTTGGTGTTGCTGCAGTTGGTCAGGTCTAGGTGCAGCAACAGGATGTGCTCAAAGAAGCGGACTACCTAAATATTAGAGCTGTAGCGAAGCGTCGATGACATTTATGACTCAATTCTAAAAATGTGTCGACGTCAGATCCGGTAGTCGACGCACCGCGCCCACTTGTTGCATCCCCAGGAGTTTGTAAATGGAGGAGGAATCTGCCAGTTTTTCCTCTAGCTCGCCCTCGTCTCTGCCTTTAACATCTCCGCCAAATACCGAAGACCCGGAACAACGTCCGTCCGCTACTAGATTCCTTTCCTGTTTTGCCCGCCTTCGTCTCCCGGCAACGGACAACTTCCGGGGTCAGATGTGCTGCTCCGTCTCTAAAGCAGATGTAGAAAATCACCGGGAGCGTTTCTCCCTTCATTAAGGAGCTTCTTTCAGACATGAGGAGAGCTGTTTTGGTGGTAGCAGTCTCTCCTCCGTGCTGGTCTGTTTGCTGCTGGGTGTTTCTGGTTTATTTAAACTTGGTAACTTGAACTTAACGTTGGTAAAGCTACTGTTAGCATTTTCACCAACAGCTTCTTGCGTTTGGATAAGCTGTTACGTTTTGGTTTAGAGTTCATCTTTTTTGTGGTGCAGATCTCCCTTTTATTACATTTAGAGTGTTGTTCGTTTTAAGTTTAGTGTAAAATATCACCGTGAGTTTGGTTTAACCGCCCAGTTTAGAGTTTGGACCTTTGGAGATCCTTATTTTGGTCCAGAACCCAATAATCTTTGCCCAGTGGGACATCCCTACTTATTTGTACTTTGTTTTAATGCTCCACGGGCAGAATTTGTTTTATTATTCCCAAATTGTGGATGGAAAGATTTATGTTTTTTGTAGTTGTAAATAAACCTGATCATCATTTTAACTTTTAAATCCCGTTATTGTCCCTTCCTTTTGCACACGAGCCAAACTCTCCAGGAAGAGTCGTAACACCACTCGCCTCACGCTCATAAGTGACCAAAACAAAGCAGCATGGAGACACTCCATCTTCTACCACCTCTCAGGCAGCAGCCTGCACTCCCAAGTTCTACACGTCACCAGAACATAACCAACTGCAACACAATAAAAGAAGTGTTGTACAAAATGGAAGGCCTGTAGTTTTTATTCTCTTACAGTAACAATTTATTAATTTTTTTGAGGAATTTCTTTGAGATTTTCTGGTTTTTGTTAATTGTGCAATAGAAAAATAATCATTAGATTAATCGTCTAAATAGTCATTAGAATAGTCGACTATTCGATAAAATAATCGTCAGAATAATCGTTTTAAAAATAATCCTAACTAAATATACCTGAATATGAATGAGCAGGTTATTCCATCAATAGACTTTTTTCTAATTGGTACAGGCAAATTCATAGATGACAATGACAGGATTCATTAAGCTCAAATAGTGAAAGAGTGTTTTGGGGAGCATGATACATAATTTTCATACATGGACTGGCCACCAGAGTCCAGCCCTTAACCCCACTGAGAATATTTAGTACGTGCTGGAGAAGGCGTTGTGCAGTGGTCAGACTCTACCGTCATCAATGCAAAATCTTGGTGAAACTTTAAATCAAATCAAATTTATTCATGAAGCGCTTTTCACACAGATGCAGCTCAAAGCGCTTTACAATATTAAAAACAGACAGCAGTCGGTTTTCCACTTCTCCCAGATTCACATACGAGATCCCCTTTGTATCCCCCTCCTCCCACCCTCAATCCCATCCCAAGCATATGCTAACTCACGCACACACACGAAAGAGAGGACTGCTGGCCCTTAACACAACACTGGATGGAAATAAATATTGTGACATTGCAGAAGCTTATTGAAACAATGCCACAGCAAATGTGTGATGTAATCAAAGTTAAAGGTTAGGGATGTTTATAGTTAACCAGTTATTTGCCATTGATGTTGTAACCAGGTAAAATAGTTTTTTTTCTTTCAGTCATGGATATATTTTGTGCCACCAGAGGGTGCAAGAGTGCCACTGTCAAAACCACAGAGGAAGAGCTAGCTCATCACATGATAACAAAATGTACTTATAAATGAAGCGGTTAGGAAAATCCACTGCATTGGAGCATTTTAGACTTGATAGTTAACAAAATGAGTTTAACAAAGTGCTGAGCATGGATAAACGGAAATAAAGCTGTGCAATAAAATGAAACGAGACCAGCAACAGGTTAAGCTTGGTTTATGCTTGACGCGTTCACTTTCCGCGCGGTGATGCGGCTCGCGGATGGAACGCGCTTCACAACTCACAGCGTTTATGGTTCATGCGGCTTGTCTCTGCGGTGAGCCAATATTCTCCCAAACTATAGGGGGCAGCATGGAGCTCTACAGCATGCATCCAACACTACACCATAGTAGAAGTAGAAATTACTGTTTACAACATGGCATATCAGCATTTTTAACAGCGTCCTCGTCTTTTCCGACAGTGCGAGTTTTTTCTCACAAAGATTGTCAAGAAAGCGTGTTTGTCGTGTTCATGTCAAATTAAACTGATCACAAAACACAGATTTACTTTCTTTATTTCGTTTTCCTCATCCAACCCCCATAAATCCCTGTGTGTCCTCCTGCAGCACTCCAGAAGGACAACAGGCAAAACAAGACAAAAAAGTCTGACGTGTTGTGTAAAAACTGCTATTTTTAGCATGTTTTTGGGTCCGACGTGTTGCTACCAGACGTACAGTGTGAGCAGTCATGTCGCATCCGAGAACTGGGTCGTACAGTGTGAGTGCATGACTCGTGAGATCTGCCCTGCGAGGAAGTCATACAGTTTGAGCTGAAGCTGAGCACTACGAGTGAAAAAGTCGCACAGTGTTCGCCCGGCTTAAGTTTAAAAAATTCTATTATAATGTGTACCTAGCAGAGGGTGAGTGTTGATCAGGTGGGGCAATTTGGTGCCACTAGTGTACTATGTAGTAAGGGTCAACCGCTTTATCGGTAGGCCGATACCGATCAGCCTCTTTAGTAGAGCCGACTTAAAGACAGGCTCCTTCGTGGGCAGCTCACTCCTGCTGGAAACCGGTGAAGAACCCCAATCCAAAAAAGTGGGAGCATTTACCTCTGAGTAAAAGGTAAGGCTTCTCTTTGGTGTTTTGAAACCCTACAACTGTATACTTACTGTGAATTCAAAGTAAAATATGAAATTATACTTAGCTGAGTAAAAGAAAAACGAGCTGTAAGAATTGCTGTTAACCGGTGTCGGTACAGGATCGGCTCGGGGTCCTTCGACTGCCGATGACGTCAAACCCACTCGGACAAAATACACTACACATCTATACTATTGGAAAGAATTTAGCAGTTTCGTTATTAAAATAATGTTTCTTAAGACGTAAGTTTGTGTTTATAATGGTATTTGTAAAATAAAACACTATATTGTATTCATAATGTTGAACTCCTCTTTGAGCACATCCCTTAAAGGATCATAGGTATTAGCAACACCTGTGAAATTGTATTTGCAGGAAACAAGTGTGTCCCGTTTATTGAAGTATTTTGTGTTTAGAGTTTTTGACGTCTTGTCCATGCGTAGTTCAGGTACGCTCATAGCTGCTAGCCAAAGCTCTGGAGTTAAAAGTGTTCTGGCTTTACTAAAATACCTGTCTGTACTTATATGATTGATGGTAGTTTTACTTTCTATTAGACTCCAAATGTAATCATTTGGCACGTTTCTAATTCATAATTTGTAAGAATGTAATCGGTGATATTAGCATTAGCATTCCTATGGGTTTTTCCACGTATATTAGCATTGCGCTAACCACTCGCTGCCAAATTGCGGCCTTTGCGATTAGAAAATCTCCTTTTGTCACATCGCAATTTAATTGCACATGCAGTTAATCGTTCAGCCCTAATATACATGCAGCTCTATGCAAAAAGTGTATTTTCAAAGAGGTAATGATGGATTTCTTTGTAAAAGTTGTCCAGCTTTACAACACAAAGATTTGCCTGGACCAACGTAACCTGATACCAACGTAACGTGATTACGTAATTCCGTAAGGTTCATGTTCAGCCAATCAACTACTTAGACATCATCTGTAGTCGACGGACCCCGAGCCGAACTTGCACCCGAGCAGATCCTGTACCGACACCGGCAGCATGCTGCTAATGCTAGGCTAGCTTGTTGTCACCTTTAGAGACCGTTTTAAACTCTCAGCTGCTTTTTTGCTTAACATATTAGCTCTAGTTTTATAAATTACATTATTGTCCTGTATGGGAGTTGGGAGAACTTCACTCTGTGTGTTTGAGAGGAGAGTCCTGCAGCAGCACCATCTTTTATTTTGAAATTTACCAGTGATTTTACACTGAAACCATGTCTGGTTTCCTGTCTAGCCCTATGTTAACTGTGGAAACTGATGCATCCCAAAAGCAGCACCTGATCCAATCTTTAGTGGCAGCGTGCCGCTTCTGGGACGGGCTGGAGATTGCTGGTTTGAAACACTCCACTGACAACATTGGACTCCATCTGAAGCAGTGAAGTTCCGTTACAGTTCCGCGCCGCCGACGCTTTCAGTGTGAAACGGGGTAATCTCTGGTCGTGGTTCTGTCATCTCCTGGCAGATTTTCACATATTTTAACAAGTTGCAAGCAGAGGACGGATCGTTTTAAGGAAACAAGGTTGTATCTTGCTGACACGATTCTGAAGAGGTGTGTTATGTTTCTAAATGACACTCGGATCAGGAGTAATTGAGGCAGGAATGTCGAATCTATGAATATCATGCTAACTTTATTTCAGTGTCACACACATGATCCAAAGCTTCTTTCACGTGATCAGGACATGGTGGGTGTAGAAAAGATGGTAAGAACATCGCTAATAGTGACAGACGTGGCGGGAATATAAGTCAAACTATTCTTCAGTTCCGCTCAAATTTACATACATCTCGTTGTGTTTTCATAGAAAATAAACATTTACAGTGCCTGTTGCGCGCGCGCGCGCACACATATTATAATAAATACCTTGCTCCTCTTGTAGTCACAAAGGAACTCCACCTCATAATCATTCAGGTTGGCTTTTCTCACTCCCAGATCCCGACAGTGAAGCTTTTCCGAGCGACACAAAACTTCCAGCTGGTCGGAAGTCAACTTACAGGGAACGTTGCAGCCTGGAACAGCATCACACAAAGTTAGAACCCGACCCAACAGCACCAGCATCACACAAAGTTAGAACCCGACCCAACAGCATCACACAAAGTTAGAACCCGACCCAACAGCACCAGCATCACACAAAGTTAGAACCCGACCCAACAGCACCAGCATCACACAAAGTTAGAACCCGACCCAAAAGCACCAGCATCACACAAAGTTAGAACCCTGACCCAACAGCACCAAAGTTCGTATGAAGTCTAAACGTATCCAGACAACCGAGAGCTGCCCACAAAATGATCTTTATAATAAAAGCCACCGTGTGGGACAAGCCATTAGGACAGTCCTTACAGACCAGGACCACCTCCTGGAGAAACCAGCAGTAACTCTGGACCGAACCGCAGTTCGCGTCGAACTCAGGTCCACGCGAGGTGAACGGAACACCTAAATAGATGAAACCGTGAGAGAAAATAAAACATCAAACCTTTCGGGTTACCGTTTAAAATTTCCGCCATGTTTCCTCACACCCGCCAAAACAGAAAGAAACCAGTTAGGCGGTCCGTCGGAGACGAGACTGAGCGGGGTGTGACGTAGCTGCTAGTGATTGGCTGAGCGTCATCTGTCAAATGTGCCATTGGTTCGTAGAATAACCTAAAATGCGATTGGCTGGTTTGAGTAAACTTAAGTCACGCCCATCTGCTTCAGGACCATGGGTCGCCGGAAGCGTCATTTTATTTATTTATTTATTTATTTATTTTTAATGCTTTATTTTTAATTTACATTTTTAAATACTTTTTCGGTTTGCAAAATACAACATATATTTTCAAAGAACTGAAAATTGCAATGTATAAATTAAATATTTTAAGGAAAGAAATTATCATTTAGAACTTACAGCATGACAATACATGAAATAAACGGATAGAAAATAATAGTAATTTAACTAAAATAAATAACAATACAAATAAAACAAAAATAAGTTTACAGGAGTTAATATCTCAGCATATTTCAAGCATACTTGATACACAGGATTGTCACTTAAAGAGTAAGAAACTCAGACATTGTTTTGTACAGATCGGTTATATATGGGTTATTTTTCTCATACTTTTAGAGATGTTTAAAATTGTTTTATTTCATTTTTTAAATGGTTAGTGTTAGGCTTGCTGTTTTTCCATTTACCCATGATGATAATAATGTTCACCATTTTGGATATATTTTTTGGTAGTGCATCCATGTATATCAACACTTTTGATTTGTTAAGTCATACATCATTTATCCCAATATTTAACAATAGATAAACATCTTTCCAAAAGCCAATTGTGACTGAACATGAGAAGAAAAGGTGTTCAATAGTTTCACTTTCTGTCATACAAAAAACTTATTTATTAATTTCACCTTTGAATCTTTTCCTTAGAGTTTGGGCAGCGGAATACATATCATGTATTACTTTGAATTGAATTTCTTTCATCATAGGTGCAATTGGCCATTTAAGATAGCTGCAAAAGGGCTTTGTTAATGCAATTTCATTATCTGTGATTTTTGTTTTAATTGATTTTTCAATATCATAGAATAGCTTTTTTTAAGCATACTTCCAAGTACTTTGTAATTACATTTTTGTTCACTCAAGTTAAATTTGCCATTTTTCAGCTCAGGAAGTTTAATTGACACATTTAAATTTATGAGTAAATGTTTTATCATGAATTTTAAGGGAAGTGGAATAGCTCTACTGATTTGTCTCTAGTTTAATTAAACTTTTGGACAAAGCACTCAAATTATAGCAAATTACCATTTTTATCCATCAAATCTGTCACGTATAGAACTTTTTTGTCATACCATTCTTTTTAAAATATAGTCTTCCTATTAATTACTATGGCTCTATTATTCCACAAGGTGGAGCTCTGCGGTGTAAAGTGGCTGAACATCTTTTTCCAGTAGAGCAGAACTTGCTTAAGGAAGTCAGAGTTTGATTGGTAATTTAGAAATTTCAGAGTCGCATTTTAACAGAAATTCTAATCCTCCAACATTTTGGAAAATATATTTTGGTATGTGAAACAATATAGAATTTGGTTGTGTTAAAAAAAGCTTTAATCCAGTTTAGCTTTACTACTCCCATTATGGCTTCAAAATCAGCAGCTTTTAACCCACCATGTTAACCATCACAGACTTTTTAAGGCCCAAAATTTCCGCACAGAGGTTCGTAAATAGTATGATTCAGCTCTCAGAGATCACCGTGATCAACATGTTGTTAATAATTCTTGTAGAGAAATAGCTCGCACTGTCGGAAAAGACGAGGACGCTGTTAAAAATGCTGGAATGCCATGTTGTAAACAACAGTAATTTTTACTTCTACTATGGTGTAGTGTTGGATGCATGCCGTAGAGGTCCATGCTGCCCCCTACAGTTTGGGAGAATATTGGCTCACCGCAGAGACAAGCCGCACGAACCATAAACGCTGCGAGTTGTGAAGCGCGTTCCATCCGCGAGCCGCATCACCGCGCGGAAAGTGAATGCGTCAAGCATAAACCAAGCTTAAGGAGCTGTAAAAAAAAAAAAAAAAAAAACAGAGACAAAATCGTGGACCTCCACAAGACTGGAAAGAGCTAGGGGGAAATTGCCAAGCAGCTTAGTGAAAATAGATCAACTGTTGGAGCAATTGTCAGAAAATGGAAGAGGCTAGACTGTCAGTCTCCCTCGGACTGGGGCTCCATGCAAGATCTCATCTTGTGGGGTATTACTGATGATAAGAAAGGTGAGGAATCAGCCCAGAACGACACGGGGGGAGCTGGTCAATGACTTGAAGAGAGCTGGGACCACAGTTTCAAAGGTCACTGTTGGTAGAACACTATGCCGTCATGGTTTCAAATCACACATCGCACGAAAGGTTCCCCTGCTGAATTCATCACATGTCCAGGCCCGTCTGCGGTTTGCCAACGACCATCTGGATGATCCAGAGGAGGCATGGGAGAAAGTCATGTGGTCAGATGCGACCAAAGTAGAACTTTTTGGTCTCAACTTCACTCGCTGTGTTTGGAGGAAAAAGAAGGAGGAGTTGCATTCAAAGAACACCTTCCCTACTGTGAAGCATGGGGGTGGAAACATCATGATTTGGGGGTGCTTTTCAGCGAAGGGGACAGGACGACTGCACTGTATTAAGGAGAGGATGAACGGGGCCATGTGTTGTGACATTTTGAGCAACAACCTCCTTCCCTCAGTCAGAGCATTGAAGACGGGTCGTGGCTGGGTCTTCCAACATGACAGTGACCCGAAGCACACAGCCAGGATAACCAAGGAGTAGCTCCATAAGAAGCATATCAAGGTTCTGGAGTGGCCTAGCCAGCCTCCAGACCTAATCGAAAATCTTTGGAGGGAGCTGAAACTTCGTGTTGCTCAGCACCGGACCCAGAACCTGACAGATCTAGAGAAGATCTGTGCGGAGGAGTGGGCCAAAATCCCTGTTGCAGTATGTGCAAACCTGGTCAAGAACTACAGGAAGCTTTTGATCTCTGTAATTGCAAACAAAGGCTTCTGTACCAAATATTAATACTGATTATCTCAGGTGTTCAAATACTTATGTGCAGCAGTGCAAAACAAATAAATTCTTTACAAATCATGTCCTGATTTTTATTTTTATTTTTACATTCTGTCTCTCACAGTGGGAATGCACCTACAATGTGGATTTCAGACCCCTCCCTGATTTCTACGTGGGTGAACTTGCAAAATTGCAAGGTGTTCAAATTCTTATGTTCCTCACTGTGCCTCTGTGAAGTACTTTAACAACTGCAAAGATGCAATGGGATCTCTGTCTCCTAATTCCAAATCTTTCCTCTCTTGTTTGGCCTTTCGCAGGGTGGCCAAATGTGGAAGGTGGCTTGGCTCAGGATCTCCAACATCCTTCAGATCTGCTGCCTTCGCCGACCACCAGCTGGTTCCATTCTGCCATCACACAGCTCTTTGACAATCTGCTCACACATGTTTCCAGACATGAACCGCTTGGAATGGCCAGAGAGCAGGGAAATATCTGTGTTTCTAATAAATAAAATAAAAGAGAAGATTGTCTTGATCCTTGCTCGGCAGATGTTTAAAAGTAGTAGTAGTAAAAGTAGTTAAAAATAAAGCACAGGGACTGTTGTAGGGAGCCTAAGTTTCCTCCCCTTCTGATCAGCTCATCTGTCCCCAGAAGACTGAAAAAATTAGGTCAACGAGGTTAAAAGTTATTTCCTAATCCGCGTTGCCTTGCTCCCTGGATCCCATTGATGTTATACTTCAATTTAAATGAAAACTAATGTTGGGTATTTCGACCATGCCTGTCACGTACTTTGAGATTTATCAGCTTGTAAAAGTTCAAAATTAGCATGGCTACAAACCAGAAATAGGTACGTCACCACATAATCTCTTCTCCTTTAGCGTAGCTGCTACTGACCACATGACCAGATTTATGGTGTTTCTTTCCTCCCGAAGGAAGGATTTGAAGTTTGCTGAACTTACAGCCATTTTCCCCCGTTTTTCAATGTGCCTGGTTTGATGGTGTCACTTTGGTGAAATGCATTTGTAGTCCTGGACTTATTTTCACACAAAATGTAAAATAGTGTTTCCCCCGTTTGAAAATAAACACTTTCTTGGTATCAAAATGCGTCTTTAAATTTCACGGACATCATATGTGAAATCCATGGCGGCCCATAACAAACGGAACTACAAAATTGAGTTTTTACCATCAACATATATACAGATCGACAGATCTAAGCTTGTCCATTCTGAAACATTGATTGTAAAAAATGTTTCACCCACGTGAGAGCTGAATCACACACCTGCAGAAGAGGAAATGAGCACGCGCAGAAAAAGATCAGACGTGTCACATGTTGGTGTGCAACTTCTCACATTCTACTGCACATACACACATACACAATTTTCAAGCTCAAATCATGTCGTACAAACACACACAACAGATCTACAAATGTGTGCATTTTGAAACTGATTGACACTCAAAGTTGGTATAATATTTTATGTTTAATTCTTTAAATTCTTTGGAGGTTTAGTATCTGCTGGTATTAGTTTGCCTGGTCCACACTCCACTCCAGTATGTGGCGGTAATGCACCTTGACGTTGCGTGCAAACCGCCAGAAAACTTTATGAAGAAGAAGAACAGCTTTTGTTTTGAAAAGCCTCGCCGGATGTGGAGGCTTTCTAGCTTGAGCTGACTCAGCTGGCTGGTCGGGTTTCAAGAGTTGGAGGAAGCCGTGCCAATCGAAGACCATCTCGACGTGGAGCTAGATCTGTAGGACGTTTAGTCAACACCCCGCCGTCCTCCTGGCTAACTATTGGTTTTCATGTAAGTCCACCCTTCATCTAAGAAGAGGAGCTGTGCTTTCAAACTGACGCCATGGACCCCGCTAGTCATGGTAATTGTTAGCTTATCTAAGAGGTCCACTTAGGTTAGCTCAGTGTCTGAAATGCACCAGATCAATTTAAGACGGTGTTTCAGGAACTCAGACGGTAACCAGATGTTTCACACAGTGCGTCTGAATGTGTAACTTGTGGACAGAATGTTGTGTTTGGGCAGGGGTGGAGGATGGGCCCGCTGCTACTTGACAGAGGCAAAAGCAGGTGGAGTGAAGGGCGGATCGGATCGAATTACTGAGGCTTCCTGGTGTTGAGTGGAAATGTGTTCTCCTGTCAGAAACGGCGATACCTCCCCTTCCAATCACTGCCGTCAAGCCAGCCGTCCTTCGATTTTTCAGGCGCGGCTACAAGACAGTCTTCGGTCGAGAGTGCCTTTCAAAATAAAAGCGCACTTATAGGTTGTGTATCTGAACGTGCTGATGAACTTTTTCTAAGTTTGTGTAAAACTTAAGATAAAACTGCGTTTTAATGATTTGATCTGTTTAAAAATACACTTAATTACAAGACTGAAAACGATTAAAACGTGTTTGTTAAATTGTGTGAAAGCTCAAACTGTTTTAATGATTTTATTTATTTAAACTTTAAATTAAAAGACCAGTTAATCGTTTTTGAAAAACTGTGTGCAAGATAAAACTACATTTTTAATTATTTAATCTATTAAAATACCTTTAATTAAAGAAATGATTAAAATGTTTTTTGGTGTAAAGTTGTGTGCAACATAAAACTGCGTTTTTAATGATTTGATTCATTAAAAAAATACTTTAAATTAAAATAAATAATTTCTGTACTTTGCAATTCTTATACATCTGTGGCGATAGAAGAGGGATCAATAGATACGGCGTGCTCCAAACACGCTGTAACCTTTTACTTTGTTCAGGGAGCAGCCAACAGTTGTCAACAACGCCACCACCTTGGGAATTTCACCCAAGGAAGTAAGTATCAGAAGGCACATAGGTTCATTCCACTAAATGAGGCATGGGACGTGGTTGGTTCCAAAATTTACAATTCATTTTATTTTAGAAATAAGTTTAAAAAATATATAAGTTTAATATGTTTGTGTTTAAAAGCGGCAAAAAGACAAACAGGGAATAAAACTTGCAGGACTGAGACCAACTGGAGGAGGGAATGGACACACGGGGTGATGAATCCCAAAAAGAAACAAGCACAAGAAAATATAATAAAGTCACCCCAGGCAATAGTGAACATTCACGCCAACGTGAGGGAACCCAGCACCAGCACACGCACAAAACGGGACCGCCACCACCGAGGCCACCTTTACCACTTCCTGTCCTAGCCTGCGCAAAAGAAAAGGAGAGCAAACAAACAATCACTAAAACTATTTGGATAAAACACGGTTGTTTTCCCCACTGGACCCCCACGCTGAGAGTGGGGAGCCTCCAACGATGGACAGAGGTCCGTGTAGAGACCACAGGATGGGGAGAAACTTAAAATGAATGAGTAAAATAACTAAAACGAAACAGCAGCGCCACCAGCCAGTCCACAGAGTGTAATCTAAAAGAACACAAGGAAAAGTCAAAGTTAACAAATTATGCTTTTGACCAAGTCTGGAGAAGTTGAGGCCCACACCTACCAGTCCGCCAGCTAGTATCATCTGGGCCGCAAGGAAGCTTCCCCGCCCGGCAGCGCACAGGTATTCAACACCTGTCCTAGTTGTAACACCTAGAGCTTGAGTTGGATTAATTCAGCTCGCATGCTGTCCCCTGCAGGAGCTACATACCTTTTTTTCCCAATGCTCAGTTCACTCTGGGATGAGCGGTAGCGCCACGCCCAGCACAAAACAAACAAATGCCCAAGCTGTTGAGTTCACAACACAGTTTGAGTATGGTTCTCTTTAGAGCTGGTTGATTAGCCAGTAGAGTACATACCACCAAAGCAGAGCCGATCGCCTACTGAGGCACAGTTTGAGGACAGCAGCTGACGCCAGAGTGCAGCAGGTTCCTTAGCATGCTCCAACAGTGAGCAGAGCCCCCTTTTATACTCGCAGCGCCCCCATGAGTACGGAAGCCGGTATGCGCCAACCCACATAATTTGGAGCAGGCTTGTTTCATCCTGCTACACTTCCCCTCCCGTTCATCCTGATCTGATGTGGCATTTCGAAATAAAGTTTCACTATATTCAACGGTTTCTTTCTCACAATCTGTCTGATTCCACAACATCATTCCACCTCAGAAGCCACGTGAAACGGTTTACTCGTGGCAATCACAGCACTCAACTGCACACCGGGAGAGTCTCAGCAGTGAAGCGGCTCCTCTGCCGTGCTCCTCGCTTGACTCGTGAGATCAAGCGGTTGCTCGAGACTTTGCGGTTGTGGTTTGTTTATGCAATCCGCCATTAAACCAAAACGAAGGGACTCAGATTGTTATGGCTGATGTCATATAAGATGTCAATCCTCTCCACTGCCAGGAATAAAGACATGAAAACACATCGCTGCACATCCGGAACAACGCTGTGAGTAAATAAGCCATTAGGCCGGACGTAAGCTTCAAATACGTGAAAGTGCATCCCTGCATTACTTTTATTTTGAAAATTACTGGGGATTTTGCACTGAAACCGTGGATGATTTCCTGCCTAGCCACATGTTAGCTGCGGTAACTGGAGCATCCCAGAAGCGGCTCGTGGCAAAAATGGAACGTGATCCCATCTTTAAAGGCGCGGTGTGCCGCTTCTGGGACACGTGTGAAAATTGCTGCGCCGCAGCTGGTTGGTGACACTCCATAGACTACAATGAATTCTATTTGAAGCGGTGATGTTCTGCGCCACTGATGCTTCTAGTGCGCAATAGGGGTCAGATCATAAAGTTATGCCCGATCCCAATCGAGTCTCAAATCACGTGATCTGGACAGATTTCCGATCATGTGATCGGATCGGGACATCCCTAGTTGAATTGGTGTTTAGTTTGTGTGTCGTTGAGAAGGGCATGGGTTTTATTAGCAGGCTGCAGTGTTAATATCTTCTTCTCTCAATGGCAGATATCAACCTGAACTCTCCTAACAAGGGGCTTGGTATGAACCACGCTGAAGGCCCGTCCGATGTGCCTGCAGAGGGAGCAGTGGGGAACTCCCCTCATCCCCCACCGCTCGGCTTGACAGAGGCAGAAGCTGAGGAGCTCCACATTGAACTCACTAAGGTCAGCAGCCTGTAGACTAAGGTAGGGTCAGGTGTGTTCCACCTGAAAATTGTGTGAAACTTTGTATTAGATGAAATGATTATAAATGTAGTATTTCCCTTCCATAGGATTTGCTGTAGCTTAGGGACATGCCTACAAACTGTCTGTATATATATTTTTGACGGGGACATCGTCAATGCTTCAACTGTACTTGCACTGCTTCCAGAACAGTCAGCAGAAACCACTCCGTTGTTGCACGCGTGCAAGCAGCAAGAGGGAGGAAGTGGGGCAGTTGTGCTGCAGTTTCCAGCAGCGCACTTAGTGTTGAGTTCAGAGAAAGGTAGCAGTGGAGTTAAGTGCTCGCCCCGTAATCGGAAGGCTGTGGTTTCGAGCCCCACTCAGTCTGTCGCTGTCGTTGTGTCCTTGGGCAAGACACTTAACCCACCGTGCCTGCTGGTGGTGGTCGGAGGGACCGGTAGCACCAGTGCTCGGCAGCCTCACCTCTGTCATTGCGCCCCAGGGCAGCTGTGGCTACAATGTAGCCCATCAGCACCAGGGTGTGAATGGGTGAATGACTGATAGTGTTGTAAAGCGCCTTGGGGATCCCAGGACTCTAGAAGGCGTTATATAAAATATAGGTAAAAAAAATGTTCTCGTTTTCTCTGCATTTCTAACGTATCGGATCAGGACCCGGTATCGGCAGATTCTTAAAAGCAAATGACTCTGAATCGGTTCGGGAACAAAAAACATGATCAGAACATCCCTAGATTATATGATAACCTTGGATTTATTTTATCAGTCCTTAAATCCTGAAAACTTACCTGTTGATATTACAAATTATAGGTTTATTAAATGTTCAGTTGCATATATTGCAATCTTCCTGCATTTGGTAGCAATTGGAGCCGTCCCTGCTGTTCTCTGAAGGCCAGTCAGAAGCCGTGAAGATCTGAGGAAGTGAAATGACTGGTGTGTCTGGTGTTTCAGGTAGAGGAGGAGATCAATACCCTGCGTCAGGTGCTGTCAGCCAAAGAGAGACACGCCGCCGAGCTGAAGAGAAAACTGGGTCTCCGTCCGCTCGACGAGTTTAAGCAGAACCTCACCAAGAGCTGGCAAGATGTACAGACATCCAATGCGTAAGTGTCAAAACTTTTTTTAGTTAAGGGTCATGTCAAGTACGTGTGGTGGGGATGTGCATAGTTAACCTGGTTAATTGCATTAATGCTGTAACCCAGTAAAATAGTTTTGCCCAGTTAACTGCCAACAAGGCTCTCTTCCTTCTGGTGTGCATGGGTGCAAAATATTCGTAGCCACCAGCGTGCGAGAGCGCCACTATCAAAAGCACAGAAGAAGAGCTCGTCACATCATCAAATAAATTCAGTCAAACATAAAGCGGTTAGAAAAATGCACAGCGTGGGAGCATTTTAAATTAGGTAGTTAACTAAACCAGTCCAACATCAAAGGGCTGAGCCTGGAAAAACACGGAGATAAAGCAGCGCAGCAAAATGAAACGAGACCAGCAACAGGCCAGTCTGCCATGACTCCTGCTCTGTGACAGCTCGGTGTCTGCCTCCTCTAGTCTGTTTGGCAAAATAAAGAAACTTTGGTGTAATTATTTAGTTCAATGTAAGAGAAAAAAGGGGAAGTGTTTTTTTAAAAGTGTGACCTGCTGAATGTGCTGACGAGCAGCGCTGTGATGTGAAGGCCCATCACGTAACCGGTCCTGACTGACTTTTCAGCTCTCATCCCACTAACATTGTTTTTAGTTTATGAATGTTGTAACGAGGGCGGGACTTTGGTTCAGCGCCAGAATTATGTTCAAAGTGTTTGTACTATTTATAGAGCGAGAGAAAATATTAGTTTCTCTTAGTGTGTGTGTGCGTGCGCGTGTGTGTGTGTGTGCGCTCCGTGGAGCGGGGAAGGGGATGGGTTGGCGCTGGGCAAAATATCGATACTTTTAAAATATGGTACAGACAATTAAAATAAAATAGCTCGGTTAGTTTAACCCTCCCACTGTCCTCATGGGTGACCCCGCCAGGAAAGATGACCATTGAGCAGGGTTGATGGTTTATCCCTTGAGGTCCACGTGGAGATAGTAATCTGTACAATATTGGGTGGGATGCTAGCACGAGTTTAAGCTAGCATCGTTAACTCACCTGCTGCTCCCCGCTGCGTCTCCTCTCTCTCTGCTTTGGCCGATCGTTTCTCCCTCTGGTTTGTCTCTGCTCTCTGGAAACGTTGAGCAGACTCATAACTTTATGGTTTTGGTCCAGCTGAAGTAGAATTATAAACATTTCAAGTTTCCTCTCTGTCATTTGAATGCATATCTTTCTCTGGATTAAGCTAACAGGACTCCCTCAGCTGACGTCACTTGGTTTTGCAAAAAAATAAATAAATTCTCACAAAAATGTCTCTAAATGCCTAAATAATTTATTCATGTGTAAAAAAAATGTTTAAAACGAGTTTCTATTATGTTTCTCTAAACATTGGTTCATGGGAGTCTCTAACCTGCAACGTGCTCTTTAAATGTTGATGATTATAACTGACAAGGAAAATCTCATATCCAGACCCACCTCATCACTGCAGACGCAGCTCCAATCTGACTATTTCTTCCCTCACCCATGAATAAGACCCCAAGATACTTAAACTACTCTACTTGGGTCAGGGCTTCATCCCTGATCCAGAGAAGGCATTTTACCCTTTTCCAACTCAAGACCATGGTCTTGGATTTAGAGAAGCTGATTCTCATCCCAGCTCCTTCACACTTGAAAGCTGGAGATCATGTTCTGATGAAAACCACCAAAACAGATCTCCTCAACAACTTGGCTGCCCCTAGAAATCCTGTCATTGTTATTAACAGAAGTGGTGATAAAGGGCAGCCTTGGCAGAGTCCAACTCTGACCGGGAATGAACCTGACTTACTGCAGGCAATGCGGACCAAGCTCTTGCGCCGGTCATACAGGGAACCAACAGCCCGTATCAGAGGGCCTCAGAGCTGTAACAGTGTTAGCTTATCGCACCGGTGCTATGAAGGTCGTAGGTTTTGTAGCACAGAAAAAAAGGTTGTAGCACCAGCATTACAAATTTGTTACAATCTCTAAAAAGCAAAATTAGTTCTTATAATTGCTTAAACACACTAACAAACACTAGTGCATATAATTAAAACACAATAAGGACCACCAAAGCAAATTCCTACGTTCACACTGCAGGCATAAACGCATCAAGTCCGCTTTTTTCCTCACATGCGACCCATATGATTTTTTTATGACAGTCTGAATGGCACGGATCTGATTTTTTTTTTTTTATGCGATCCGTGTCACTTATACGTTGTACTAATTCCGACGCACATCTGATGCTTTTGAAAGCGGCTGCAGTCTGAACGGTCATGTACACAAAAATAAACAATCAATGATGAACAAGCGTCTGCTTCTAGACCTGCAGGAAGAAGAAAACAAAAACACAAAACAAAGGGACACACAACAATACAACAAGAGCAAGCCATCGCTGCGTCAAACTGATGAGGAAATATACAATTTACCTTAGTTTTACTGAACAATCACAATAATAAATCACAGTGCATTTAGTGCCATCCACAGCCCTAAAACATGTGTTGAACGTGCCCAAGTCTATACTTATGAGAGCACCATACGCGCTTGTATGTGTAAGGTTTCTCTATAGGCGCGTCCAACAGAGAGTGTGAGGGGCCACAGATCTGCTCCCCAAAGATGTGTAGAAGATGTAAATGAGCTCCAAGTCCCAGAGATCCAGCAGCTGCCCCAGAGTGCAGGGACCCCAGGGAGACTAACCAGACAAGCCCCGCCCCCCTCTCAAGAGGCGCAGAGGATCTCCCCGGGGGTCACAACCAGCAGTCAGAGTCCCGGGAGAAATCAGCGGCAAGCCCACAGGCCCACCCGCAGCCTCCCACCCCCAAGCCGGCCGAGTCCGGAATCTAGCGACCTGGGACCCAGGGGCGACCAGCCCCGCCAGGGACCCAACAGAGCCCAGAGACTCAGATCCCACCAGACAGCCACCAGGATCAACCAGACAGATGCCAAAAATCTTAAGCTCCCTAACACGGGAGCCGCAAACACTCCGGCAGACCAAGGCCGGGGTGACACTAGTACAGACTTAAACACGCTTGTTGAATGATTTGTGCAAAAATCGGATTTTTATTTCACTTCCACAAAACGCTAATTCTAGATTCGATATTACAAAAAACGGGACGGTTTGCCATCAAATGTAAAAGCTGTCCCGTCCAAAAAACTGCCATGGAATAATTAATGATGAGACTGCTCCAAAAGTGAAAGTAAAACGTGATACGTAACCCTCTCACTGTCCTATCGGGTGTCCCCTCCAGGAAACGTGACCATTAAGCTGGGTTGATGGTTTATCCCTTGAGGTCCACGTGGCAGGGGTGAGGTTGTACTCGCTCCTTATCCCTGCCACGTGGACCTCAAGGGATAAACCATCAACCCAACTCAAAGGTCACGTTTCCTGGAGGGGTCACCCATGAGGACAGTGAGAGGGTTAAGTAGATGAGCAGCGGTAATGTGCAAGTGTGTGTCTTTAAGTCATTATCCTGCTGTTGTTTCTTCAGATATCGGTCTGCCTCAGCCACACTGGATGACATTGCCCATTCTGAAGCGTGAGTTGACCTTTTTGTGCTGTTTTGCTGTAGATGAGCTAAGGTTTCCTTCTGTTTGGGCGATTTTTCTCTATTTCTCTGCAGCTTTTATGATGGATTTCAGATTTAACTCTTATCCTTTAACATTGTTACAGAAATATGGGTGGTTGTAAAGTGTTCCTTTAACCAGCCCGAGGAAAGAAGCTATCTAAAGATATTCTAAACTTTTATAATCAGATGGTGGTTAATAAAAAGCAAAGGTCAGCTTATGGGTCAGAGGTCATTAACCTCACAGCCTCTGGGTAGACGCTTTTCTTTCGCCCTTTTGTCTGGTCTGTGACAGTTCCTGAACTGGATTGGTGTGGTCATCATCATGTTCTCTGCTCTGGTTCTGCTTCTGCACCCATGTTCTTCTCCTAATCTAATGTTCTTTACTATTAAAGATGTGTTTATTTCCTGCAAACCACAATGAGAGTTGTCCCACAACCTGCGCCACTCCCCGCGGCCCCGCCCCTCTGCACATTTCCCTGTCTGCGTGCTATCACCCCATAACCTAATTGACTTGGAGAGACAATTGACCAAAATATTTTGGTCACCTGAATCTATTGGGTCTAGGGGAGGCAGTTATGTATAAAATCTGCAATTTTCTGAATAGAATCTATTTCATGATGAAAAACAGGCAAAATATTTAAGGCCTATTAGCCACACCCACTTTTAAACTATTTTCCAAGTATGGCTTTAGGATATGCTTATGAACATGTGTGCCAAGTTTTGCGGAAATTCATCAAGCAGTTATTCTAATATAAACTTTTGGACCCGTTAGCGCCTCCTATATGTGAATTTGAACAAAAGTTAATGCACCTGGATAACAACAATTTTTTATAACAACCCAGAGTCTCATCAATTAATCTTAAAATATGTTGATTTTGTCAGTTAAGTCATGTGCTAGCTAGCGCAAAGAGTTTTGCATTGCACTGTTTGCAAAATGTTAATATTTTTGTAAATTTCTTTAATCACAGGTTCTTTGTCCTTGCACCATATTTACCAAGTTGACTTGACAAAAAAAATTAACAGAATGATCACTATAGCGAGGTTTTGTATTATTATTATTATTATTATTATGTATTTATTTATTTTTCGAAGTACAAAAAAAATCTCTAAGCAAAATTTGTGGGGCCTTGATCAAGTAATGGAAAATCACCCAGCAATAAACAAGCTGTTAAGATTTTGAGGGATTAGGTCTATGGATGGATGATTATCAACCAACGCGCATTTTCTTTTGCAAAAGCACCTCTTGATGTTTTGAGGTATATGGTTATTTTTATGGTTATTTTGGTTGGGTTTTGGTGATATTTGTCTACTAGACTGTTGGTGGCGTTACTTCCTTATTCATTTATCTGCAGGCAGCAGATGGCCTACTTCCAAACAACTGGAAGGCTTTGCCATGTCCCAGTGACCCATTGTCCGCTACGCTTTGTGAGTTCTTCATGGAGGACATGGAGCTAAAAGCCATAGCTGCTGCCCCCCTTAAACTGCAAAATAAAATTATGGAAACAAAATGTGGACAACATAATAGAAATCATTCCAAAAAGACAGAGACCTTAAAAGAACACCTGAACAGTAATGATTGACACAAACAACATCAAATACATATTTGATAATTATAATTCTTCGTCGTCCCCCACCAAATGAAAAGGAAAACCCACTTATCCCATTCCTTAAAACGATTCTCACTTACCTCTATCGGTAAGGTTCTAAACACATAATAAGCGAGGTAGTATATTCATTTTGACTGCATTTATCCTAGATTTCAATTTCATAAAAGGAATTGGAGACCATCTGTGCAGATCAGATTTAATGGTCGCAGATATGGGATCGTAATTCATTTGTGCTAATTTAGAAACATCTTTTGTTACCAGTATTCCCAAATATTTAATTGAAACGGCTTCCCAATTTAGAGAAAACATTTGCCGGCGCGTCTTCGCCGATAAGTTCTCAAACTGTGCTACTAGTGTCATTAAAACCATAAATGAGTTCCCAGGGTCATCTAGGAAGACCAACACGTCATCATCATATTATTATTATTATTATTCTGAGCTACTACAGCAATCGATTTCCCTCTGGGATTAATAAAGTATTTTTTAATTGAATTGAATCTGCGAACATCACCACCTTCTGCTCCTCTCCTGACGTTGCAATTCCTTTAACTGACACGGATTGTCTTTTACATTGACCCAGAGGTTCTATATAAAGAGTGAAAAGGAGGTGCGAGATCGGGTACGAGATGTCTCATACCTCTCTCCAGTTCAAACGAGTCCAATAAATCCCCATTTTTCTGAATCCGTGGTCTCAATTTATTGTATAAGGATTTTATTATTGTTACAAAAAATTTCCCCAAAGCCAAATTTCAATGTTCAATGTTTATCCATGTTGGATAAACCCTGTTTGATCCAAATTGATAAATCCCGGGAGCAAACTCTCTAACCTATGTGCCATTGTGGTTGTAAATATTAAAAAAAACTAAGTTGAGGACACTCTCTGGTCTGTAACTGCCGCATTTTCTTCATCTTTCCCAGCTTTTGTAATAGCCAAAATAATTGCATCCCTCCAAGAAGGGGGAGTACCCCATTTAACATCACATGATTGAAAGTGCTCAACAGGTGTGGAGACGGTTCTTATTTAAAAGCCTTATACAACTCCACCGTATACCCATCTGTCCCGGATCTTCAAATTGTTTATGGCCAAATCCAATTCTTTGCTTGTTATCGGTTGTAATAAATCCTTATTTTGAGAGTTTGAAATACTTGGTAAACGTAGAGACTTCAAAAAGTTGTCTATTCTCATTTGTATTTAAAGAATCAGAATAGAGAGTATGATTTTAAAAAAACTCAAAACTTTCTTGTATCTTCTCCAGTTAAATTTCTATCTTTTTAGTCATTTTTTTTAAATTTATTTTATGTATGGTATTTTCCATTTCTTGCTTTCAAAGTTTATATACCAATAGCTTTGCTGATTTCCCCCCTATTTTGTAATACTTTTGCCTTAAAAAAAGTTATTCTCAAGCGTTTCCTCAGAGAAAATGTCATTTAGAGTTTTTTAATAGAATTTTTTTGGCTCTATCTGGTTTAATACTATCCCTTACCAACAGCTTTTTAAATTCATCCTGTAGCTCCTCAGTTTCTCTTCCCTCCTTTTCTTCAAACACTATGAGAGAGATGAATTTACCTCTTAAAGGTGCTGTAAGGAATATTGAAACAAGCTAGGCCCAGCTAGCCAGCGTACACACACATGGTCCCTGAACTTTCACCCCTCCCATCGGGTATAGGGAGCCCAAGTCTCCCTTTTCTGTCGGCTCATGGGTCCCGGAAGAAAGAAAAAAATGAATGCATGTGTAGCGCTTTAAGAGTGTCACTCCTAAAAGAGCGCCCTAGGTTAAATAAAATTATATGGAAAAAACAAAGTTTCAGATAAAAAGTTAACTACTCCCTGGTTAGCTGTAGCTAACTCTTGGCCTGTGTGATGAGAAATAACATGAAAAACAAGTTGTTCTTAATGTTCTGACCCACAGCAAGGAAACAGGGTGTATTTATTAATTATATATATGCTTTTTTTTTTTTTTATGAGACAAATTTACCATACCCGTTTACATCCATATCTAGATAAAACGGCAAAAAACACAAACCCTCTCAAAACGAGACGCATTTTATGGGGCCCCATCAATCAAATGATAAATGACTCACACTTGTATAGCGCCTCTCAGAGTAAGAACTTCAAAGCGCTTTACACTACAGTGTATCATTCATCCATTCACACACTGATGGTGATGAGCTACGATGTAGCCACAGCTGCCCTGGGGCGCACTGACAGAGGCGAGGCTGCCGAGCACTACTGCCACCGGTCCCTCCCCGAGGTGCGCCCAGGCCGCCACAGTCGACCACCACCCCTGAGGCAGAGGGCCCCACACAGAGGAAAACACTGGCACGAACAAATAAGTAACATCTAAAATTATACGAGCTAATATGGATAGTAAAATAACTAAAAAAGTGATTAAAAGATAGTAAAACACTAAGACATAAATGTCTAATACAACTAAAATATAAATAATAAAATAAAAATAAAACAAGCAATGAAACTAAAAACAGATATCAATTAAAAGCTATGGTAAAAATGGGGAGTCTTAAGTCTTTTTTTTTCCCTCCCGTGTCCTGTCTGGCTGTGAAGCAAACAGAATTGATGTCTGAATGCTGGTAACAAGCCTTACAGATTTACTCTCAGGTGGAGCATCAACGCTGCTGCTTTAATGTCACACCTGATACTTAAAACTTTATTGTTATTGTTTTTGAATGCTTGTAATTCCGACCAGACACGGAGACAGAGGTGAAAGAGAAAGGAAGAGACAGTTGGGGGTGGGGGTGGGGGTTCCACAAAAATAAACAATCAATGATAAACAGGGTTTGCTTCTAGACCTGCAGAAAAGGGACACACAACAATACAACAGGAGCAAGCTATCACTGCGTCAGCTTGATGAAGAAATATAAAATCAACATTGTTTTACTGAACAATCACACACTAATAAATCACAGTGCATTTAGTGCCAACCACAGCCTTAAGGCATGTTGAACGTGCCCAAGTCCATACTTGTCATAAGTCTGCTCTTAAAAACATGAACATTCTCTACAACCCTGAGGTCCTCTGGCAGCCTGTTCGAGAGACGAGGGCCATAAAATTGGAAGGACGCCTCACCAAGGGTGTGCATCCTGACTTTTGGAATCACAAGGAGACGGCTGCCAGAGGAGTGCAGAGGTCGTGAGGGTTCGTAAGGTAAAAGCAGTTCCGAAAGATAAGAAGGCCCAAGACCATTAAGACACTTAAAAACCATTAAGAGAACCTTAAAATCGATCCTGAAACATACGGGGAGCCAATGCAACGATTCTAAAACTGGGGTAATGTGCTCCCGCCTCCTGGTCTTCATTAGGACACGTACTGCTGAGTTTTGTAAAAGATGCAAGCCTGAAATGCTCTTTTTGGGAAGACCAGAAAGCAGGGCATTACAGTAGTCTATTCTGCTGGTGATAAAGGGATGCATCAGTGTCTTTGTATTGGCCCGAGAGAGAAGCGCGGACTCTGGCGATATTCTTAAAAGGATAAAAACCTACTTTTGTGATGTATTTTATTTGTGGGATAAAAGTCAGCTCAGAGTCAAAAATCACACCCAGGTTCTTCACTTGTTCAGAAGGATAAAAAGACAGAGATTGTAATTTCGGTTAAAGTTTCTCTCTCTGGGCCTCAGGACCGATGACTAAAACTTCTGTTTTTTCCTGGTTGAGCTGGAGATAGTTTTATGCCATCCAGGATTTGATGTCTAAAACGCAGGTAAAAAGTGCGTCCATTGGCTGTGTGTCGTCAGGAGACACAGTTGTACAACTGTGTCATCAGCGTAGCTGTGGAAATTCACCCCGTGTCTCCTGACGACCCCGCCAAGAGGGAGCATATAAAGGTTAAGAAGCACTGGGCCTAAAGTTGAACCCTGGGGCACACCACATGTAATCCCATGAACCATAGAAGAGCAGGTATCCAAACTCCCCATAAAAGTCCTGTCTGTGAGGTAGGATGTAAACCATCTGTGAACAGCACCAGAGAGGCTGATCTGTTTTAAAGGAGTTGAAAGAATAGTGTGGTCTACTGTGTCAAAGGCAGCACTTAGATCCAGATCCTATGGTTAAAATCTGATGTTAGCCTAGATCTGGACAAGTGGGGGAGTAGAGGGAGGTGGAGTGTACAGTCGGTAAAGACGGCTCTCCCTTGCCCTGACTCCAACATGCCTCCATCTAAATAGGATAGATTATCCAGAGTTATCTCTGTAGTTATGCTGCTATAGGCTTAGACTGCTGGAGGACACACTGACCACGTTCCACACTCTACTGCTTTCTTCTACTATCTGCTCTTTAACTGTATTATTTCCTGCTATTTCAGCTGTTAACTTAATTTTCTCTCTAAGTGTTTTTCTCCCCAGAAGAAGCTACAACGATGTTCTGTTGAGCTGTGGTGGCCTCATGGAGGGGGCCATCGACTAGCACACTGCTGCTAACCACTAATACATTCTCTCTCTCCTGATAATAACTTTTTGCTTTCCTAGACATTGGACGTGCTACTACTAGTTTACCCGTTTAATTATAGATCCACTAGGATAAATACAATAAAGTTTTTCTCTCACCAAATAGAATATTTACTAAGAAATCACAATATAACCATAGACACATTACTTGGCAGAGGTGTGACCAAGTCACTGCTTTGCAAGTCACAAGTAAGTCACAAGTCTTTCCAGTCAAGTCTAGAATCAAGTCCAAGTCAAAGACAACTAAATCCAAGTCGAGTCCAAAATCAATAATGTGGAAGTCCAAGTCAAGTCCAAGTCCTTAACTTTGAGTTTTCAAGTCATAATCAAGTCTTCTGTCCAACTTCAATGTAATGACAATGATGATGAATAAATTCCAGAAATAAAATTTCATAAAGCTTAATTTATTTGCTCAAACAAGCAGGAAGTGCAACTGAAACTGATCATGAACAAAGTGCTGCTGCATTTAGCAGTAAATCAAACCCAGAACGAAGAATGATTTATAATTTTTGTCCATGTCGGGCCACTTTTGTGCTAAAATATCAAATATGCTCAAGTCATCAACAAGTCAACAGATGCAAGTCGATTCAATATGCAAGTCATTGTCGTCAACATTAATTATTCCATGGCAGTTTTTTGGATGGGACAGCTTTTAAATATGATGGCAAACAGTCCCATTTTTTGTAATATTGAATCTAGAATTAGCGTTTTGTGGAAGTGAAATAAAAATCCGATTTTTGAACAAATCATTCAACAAGCGTGTTTAAGTCTGTACTAGTGTCACCCCGGCCTTGGTCTGCCGGAGTGTTTGCGGCTCCAGTGTCAAGGAGCTTAAGATTTTTGGCATCTGTCTGGTTGATCCTGGTGGCTGTCTGGTGGGATCTGAGTCTCTGGGCTCTGCTGGGTCCCTGGCGGGGCTGGTCGCCCCTGGGTCCCAGGTCGCTAGATTCCGGACTCGGCCGGCTTGGGGGTGGGAGGCTGTGGGCAGGCCTGTGGGCTTGCCGCTGATTTCTCCTGGGACAACAGTACTACTTTTACTGGATTTGATGGCAGCCTTTGATACTGTAACATTAAAAATAGACTACATATTTATTAAAAATGACCAATAAGATTTGATAATTCCATATAACTATGAAATATGAAATCTTATTGGTCATTTTTAATAAATATGTAGTCAGTCTTTAACGCTACATTTATGGCAAGCCAGGCAGAATCACACAATCCTACTGCATCATTTACAGCAGTAGCTTGGCCCTCCAGTGGTTGTAATCCTGTCTGGTCAATAGGAGTTTTTGTGTTTGGAAGGAGGAGCCACCTCGTTCTGGGAACACCTCAGTTGGGGGGGGGGGGCTCACAAGACTCTGTCCTTGGGCCCCCTTTTGTTTATGATCCATCTCCTACCATTGGGAGAAATGCGTAGGAAACACCAGGTGAAATTCCACTTTCACACCGATGATTGTCAGCTCTACTTGCCGCTTTGCCAGGGGTTGGGTGGTTCGCTTTCACCACTCCTTGATTGTATGGAGGAAATGAAGTTATGGATGAGCTCCAGTTATTTGCACTTAAATGAGAGCAAAACTGAGTTAATTTTGCCAAGCTCCTGGTAGGACTGCTCGTACAGCCCCTGAGGTTGACCTCTTCATTAGCCCCTCGTGTGATGACGGTTGTCAAAGACCTAGGTGTAAAATGTCATGCTGCTCTCGGGTTTAATTGCACAAATTTTGGTGGTTGTACATTCTTTTTTCCACCTCTAACGCATCGCTAAGATCAAGCCAATGTTGTCGAGGGCCCATTTAGAAACAGTTTTACATGCACTTGTATCATTATGCCTTGACTATTGTAATGCTGTGTATTCTGGTGTGAACTCAGGTGCACTTCCCACCATCACCTTGTCCAGAACTCAGTGACGAGGTTCTTGTATGGTACTACGCTTTTGCTTCATTCTTTTATTGTGAAAGTGTACAGAATCTTGTGCTACTACAAAGGTAGTGGAAGGTGCTGTAGAAATAAATGATGATGATGATGATTTCTTTACACAACAAAGGTGAGGGCTACAAGACGATCAGCAAAGCTTTACATATCAGTCAAAATAGTGTAGCAAAAGAATTCCAAAAATGTAAGAAAGATGGAAGTGCAACCATCGTTCAGAGACGTCCAGGCCGTCTTTCAAAGTTAACATCTCGACAGGAATTTATTTTTTAATTGCTGATTGTTCACTTGTGTTCTTGCTAAAGAATGTCTGTCCAGTATATTTTTCCTTAACCATCTATGACACTTTTATGTTTTCTGTTCTTTATTCCACATTTATTTTTTTATTCTGTATTTCCAGCAACTTTTATTTGGTTCAGTAGTTTTGTTGCTATACTTTAATCGTCTATTCATTTTTCTTTTCTGATTTCTCCATTTTTTGGCTCTCACTTATTCTCTCTGTTTATCCATTTTCGTCTTTCTGTTTTTTATTTCTTCCAGTTACAAGAAGACTCAAGAAACACTGTCCCAGGCTGGACAGAAGACGAGTGCAGCTCTCAACACAGTGAGCTCGGCCATTACCAAAAGACTGGGTGACATGAGGTACAGTGCAGCACAACTGGAACACATGTTAGCAAACCCAAGAGGAATTAGCAATGCTACGCATGCACACACACACACAGGCATGGGAGGAGTTCAGTGAGCGCAAGAGGAGATTCTGGTCCACCATCTGGCATCTAAGGAGGGGAAAGCAGTGTGCTACCAACACTGTTTACAGTGGTAATGGTTTGCTGCTGACCTCTACACGGGACGTTGTGGATCGGTGGGCGGAATACTTGAATGACCTCCTCATCGGCACATTTTCCAGTTAGGAAGGAGAGTCTGGGGAGTTTTTGTTGGACTCCAGTCACTGGCACTGAGGTCACTGATGTGGTCAAAAAACTCCTTGGTGGCGAGGCCCCGTGGGTGGTTGAGGTCCACCTGGAGTTCCTTAAGACTCTGGATATCGTGGGGCTGTGTTGGTTGATGTGGCTCTGCAGTATTGAGTGGACGTCAGGGGCAGTTCCTTATTTAAAGAGAGGGATTGCAGAGTGTGTTCCAACTACTGAGGGATCACAGTTCTATGTCTCCCTGGTAAGGTCTATTCAGCGGTTCTGGAGCGGAGGGTCCGTCGGATTGTTGAAACTTGGATTCAGGAGGAACAATGTGGTTTTCATCCTGGCCGTGGAAAACTGGGCCAGAGCTATACCCTTACCCCAACTACACACTGAAAGCATCAGTGGCATGGAATGGCACTGCTTCAAATAAAATTCATTATAGACTTATGGAGTGTAAGAAACCAGCAGCGATGCGGCAATTTTCAGACGCGTCACCGTGCCACTAAAGATAGGATTGGGTTCTATTTTTTTTCCGCAAGCTGCTTCTGGGATGCGTCAAATATTGTTAGCATAGGGCTAGACAGGAAATCACGCAGTTTCAGTGTAAAATCCCCAGTTATTTTCAAAATACAAGTATTGCAGCGATTCATTTTCATATATATATATATATGTAGCATTCAGTCAATATCGAGAAGGCCGGAACTGATGGTGAATGATGATTTATTGAGCCGTCCGTATCATCAACCAACCAACGTAAGAGCTAGGCATAAACAAAAAATAAATAAATCATAAAATAAACCATAATGCATAACTGATTACATTGGTAGCCGTTTTCACAATTAATACAATCATATAGACACGTTCCGTTTTCATAACAACATTCTGAATTATAGTTACAAACCTTGTTCCCCTTATCAACTGAAGCTAGACAGAAGTATTCTTCAAACTTTCTTTGTCTTCTTCTCCATGAGCTGTTAATAGCCTATCCTTTGCTCTGTCTTTTCTTCTAATAGATTTCCGTTTGCTTCTTCTGTGTTGCGCCCGTTGCGCCTCCCTACTTGGCTACGGTTGCTATCAAGGGCGTCAGTTTGTTTTCAGAATTGCTGGGGACAATAACCATACACTTGAGTGGGGTTTAAAGAGCAAGTCACCCCTTACAAGAAGCGTACTTCACTCCCACTTCATGTTTGAAAAATGCAACAAATGCTGTTGCCTAGCAGACCGAGAGGGTGGAGCCACTAACAAATACACACACTCACGACATTGTGACATCATAATGTACCAGTTTACATCATAGCATACCTCTTAGCCAATAGCGATGGCAGATTTAAATTCAAATGCAGAAGAGTTTTTACCTGACAACAGCACAACACTGACAGTTTCAGGCAGAAAATTTAAATTTTAACTAAAATGCACTAAAGTGCAAAACTATTGACTACACGTGTCTGCAGCACGATTAGACACACATTTATATAGTTTATCAGAAAAAAATAGTTGATTTGGGGGTGACTTGCTCTTTAAAAATTGCTGCGGACAATAAAGGCAGGCTTTTTTGAAAGTGGAGGGGACACAGCTGCCAATCACAAATTTTGCCGGGGACATGTCCCCGGCGTCCCCGGTTAAAATGACGCCTATGGTTGCTATGATGCTATCAAAATAAAAGCCTGTATACCTTTGCCGTTGTTAAACATAAAGAAATAGTTCACCTTTACATTCACCTTTACAATATATATGAAGCTTTAGTGTGATTTAATGGATCATTTACTCACAGCATCGTTCCAACAGTGCAGCGGTGTGTTTTTCATGGTTCTAATCCTGGCAGTGGAGAGGAACAACATCATATATGACATCAAACAGCAAAAATAACGTGATTTCCTGCTTTATGGTTTAATGGCAGATGTCAGAAACAGGAGTAGGGGCTCGGAGTGGGTCCGCTGCTCCTTGATGCCGAAAGGAGCCAATTGTGGTGGCTCAGGCATCTGATCAGGATGCTTCCTGGACGCCTCCCTGGTGAAATTTTCCAGGCACGTCCAACTGCAAGGAGACCCAAGGGAAGAGCCAGGACACGCTGGAGGGACTATGTCTCTTGGCTGGCCAGGGGACACCTTGGGATTCCCTTGGAGGAGCTGACGAAAGTAGCTGAGGAGAAGGAAGTCTGGGTCTCGGTGTAGGCTGCTGCCCTTGCGACCCGTCTCCAAATAAGCGGATGAAAATAGATGGATGGATAGTCGTCACACACACTGGTGTGGGTTTAGTTTGTTCTCCACGTTGGACCCATCCCCTGGGGGAGCGGTGAGCTGCAGATATGGCTGTGCTCAGAAACCATTTGGTGGTTTAACCCCCCCCCCCCCCCCAATCAAACCCCTTAATGCTTAGTGTCGAGCGTGGAAGCAATGGGTCCGATTTTAACCCACAATCTCCCAGTCTCAGGAGCAGACACTCGTACCACCTCGCCAGTGAACTGAAAGAATAATATTTAAAATAGCTGAGACCATGGTCTTGAGTGGCAAACCTGTAGAATGACTTCTCCAGGTCAAGGATGAGGTCCTGCTCCAAGTGGAGGAGTTTAAGTAACCTGGGGTCTTCTTCACGAGTGAGGGAAAGATGGAGTGGGAGATCGATAGGCGGATTGGTGCTGGGTTTACACCGCTGTGGGTGTTGTACCGATTAGGCACAGATTATTCAAACATTTAATATAACATCTGGTTCATTCAACCATACGATTATTTATGATTATTTAACTTATGAGTTGTAAAAGTTCTCTTTTCATTCAGAGTGTGGAATCCAGCAGTCTGAGATAAGTTCCACAATCTTGTCTTCACGGACTGTCAACAAGCCCTGCAGAGTCTTCTGGGTGCTAGAGTAGCAAATCCACCTAGATAGTGGAATTACGTCTGTGGACCGGTCACTGTGTGGTCGATATATAGGTCAACACTGACCCTTTCTGGACGTTACACAGTGGTTAAATATTTGGCAGCACAGGGACTTGCTTTTAGAGGGGAAAGACGCAGGTTTGGAGATATTAATAATGGCAATTATTTAAGCTGCAAGGAGCTGATCAGTCAGTATGATCCTTGTTTAAAAGCTCATGTTGACAAATATGAAAATGCTGGCACTGGCAGAGTGGGCACTCACTGATGGATTCATCAAAGACCCGTCACGCTGGCAGATGATCAGAGCAGGCTTGCAGCCCAATGACAATAAAAGCATAGAGACTTTGAAATTGCTTTCTGATACAAGATGGTCAGCACATGCTGTTGCAACCAAAGCCCTGAGTCAGAATTAGGCTGGAATCCTGCAGGCATTAGTCAGCATTGCAGATGATGAACATCAAAGTGTTGGCACAAGATGAGAAGCAAGAACACTTCACAAAAAGATGAACAGACTGGAAATTGCATTCATGAGCAAAATGCGGAAGGCCATCCTGCAGCATTTCCAGGGTGTGAGTACCGCACTACAAGCAGTAGAACTGGACCTTTGCAATGCCGTTGATCTGGTTCAGTCATTGTGTAACTACTACATAGCAGGTCTGCTGGATCACTTTGACATCTTTGAGACATCTGCAAGGAGCACGTCCTCCACTGTGTGTGAAGAGTACAAAGCAGATACCCAACGGAAGAAAAAACAGGCTGATGAGTCGCCTGAGCCTGAGTGCGAGCTTTCAGGTCGTAGATGCTTCTGTGCATCTGTGCACATCTGCATCAACTGCAAGATGCTATCCTATCAATATGGACCAACATTTCTAAAGAATGATTTCAGCACCTTGTTGAATCAACGCCACGTCGAATTAAGCCAGTTCTGAAGGCAAAAGGGGGTCAAACATCGTATTAGTGTGGTGTTCCTAATAATCCTTTAGGTGAGTGTATGATGCAGATGTATAAAAATCAGTAAATATCTGCCCGATATATCAGGCCCTGTCCACACGTAGCCGGGGATCTGCCAAAACGTACATATTTTTCTACGTTTTGGCCTGTCAGCCACACGAAAACGGAGTTTTTTCACACGAAAACGGATCTTTTTAAAAACTCCGGCCAAAGTGAAGATCTGCATTTTCTCCGTTTTGGGTGTCTGCGTGTGGACGGACCAAACCGGAGTTTTAAGGTCCGCAACGTCACTTTCCGCGACAAAAAAATGCTGACATCACGTGTGCGACCTGTGTTTACACTAGCCGACAGCATGGATGCCCTCAGAGCTGCGCTCGCTTTATCAATTGTCCAAGCGCTTTCTGCTTGTTTGTTTTTGCAAGTGGAATTACTGCTCCTTGTGGAAGACCACAGACGAAGGACGAGGTTAAGAACGGGGGAAGTACTGCCGCCTACAGGTCTGGCATGTCCTTAACAACGTATTTATCCGGGTACGTGTGGACAGTTTTTATTTGAAACGAGGTGGTGTGGATGCAAGTTTTTGGAGGGGCGGATATTCGTTTAAAAAAAAAAAACGGCAACGTGTGGACTAGGCCTTAGTCTACTCCTAACTGACATCACAAAACATGCTGCAGATCTCATTATTCTGTTAGCTAAATGAAAACATTAACGTCTAGAGTAATAGAATATGTATGTGTTACTATACTTGTGTCAGGTGAGCATGAGTTCTGAGGCAGGACCGTGGAAGTAGACATTAGACGATGTCGCTTGTTCATAAAGTCGGTGAAATTGATCCTGAGAATGTTTTGATGCGTTAGGATGCTTCTGGATAAATGAAAATGTAATTATATAAAAAGTGACATCTAAGTCAAAATCTTTTATTATGGGTAAATGAGTATTTGATTCACTATTTCAGATAATTTCGGTGAGTTTTCATGAACCTGAGCAAAACTGCATGCCAATCTGGTGCTCTAACCACTGGACTACAAAGTCTGTTGTACGACAGCAGTCGCCTAAGCCCGTGTGCTGGCAAGTGGAGAAAGGTTTCATAACGGAGACTAGCTTCCAGGAGAAGAGCAGAGTGTCGTGACACAATTAGTTTTTGAGGGTTTACAGGATTTTAAATCTCAACATATGCAGCTGAGACAAGAAAATGCATGATTGCAGCCAAAAGCAGGTCTGAGGATTTTTGTTCTCATCAGGAAATTACTACATCACATGGTGGGTTTTCCATGATATGGCCCCTTTAATAATAAATGCCAGCTTAGCACACAGCTTGGTTACTGCCTCTTTAAAAAGGACAGTCGTAAATCTGTTGTTGAATAAAGATGGCCTGAATGACTTGATGTTGGCAGGTTTTAGGCCCATCTCGCACCTCGCTCACTGGAAAGGTTTCTTTTTGCCCAATTGGTACAATATCTGGACAGCTGTGTGTGCGTGTGTGTGTGCGTGTGTGTGTGTGTGCGTGCGTGCGTGCGTGTGTGTGTGTGCGTGTGCGTGCGTGCATGCGCGTGTGTTCCCTCTGGTTTCTGCTGCTTGTGGCTCACTCTGTGTCTCTGCTTCATTGCTGCCTGGCTTCCACCTGCAGAGCTCTGCCTTTCTCTAACTCTTTCAGGTAAGGTCATCGTGCTTTTTCTCACACACCTCATCATGGCATTCAGGGTTGGTTCTAACATGTGTGCATCAACCTAGAGCAAGGGTAAAATGGATTCTGGTGGCTTCATGATGGTGCACAATAACACACACAGTTATCAAACCCACGTGGCCTAGCTAGTGGTCTAAAATGTTTGTCTGGGACAGGAGTGGGGAACTTCCAGGCTCCAGACTGATCATGGTCACGTAATTAAAAGAATAAAATAAAGGGAAATAGACCGATACCAACTACCAGTTGTAATTATCTGATTAAACAGACAGTAGTCCATCTTATCAAGCCAGGGTCACAGTCTGTCAGACAGTGCACGTGCAATGAAAAAAACTCTGTGCGATAAACTATTTTTAGATGTAGCACTCGTGCGACATCTTTTCAAGTTACCTTTTTCCCAGAACTTTGAACAAATGTACGCTACTTGTTTTTTTTTTTTTGGTAAGGAAGACGTGAAAAGGAAACGCTATTGCATGTCACTGTGTCAAATGGTGGTTGTTGTCTATTGTGATAACGAATGGTGGTTTTCCATGAGCACTACTCAGTAACTCGAACAGGTGCAGCTCAGCCCGACCAGTTTCCAAGGGCACAGTTCAGTATTTCCCCTCTACTTTCTCCCCAATTATCTTGCATTGATGATGGTAGAGACCGATCACTGCATAAAACCTTCTCCAGCACATCCCAAAGACTTTTCACACACACAGAAGAACATGTTTATGTATTTAGCAGACGCTTTTGTCCAAAGCGATTTACAGGCAATAATCAAGCCAGCAGGTTGCCCTTTAGGCGGTTATGTCCTCTAGTGGTGGAAAAGGGAAGGGCAGGGAGTAGCACAGAGGCATGTGCTTCAGGGGTTAAAATCGTAAACAAGGTTTTTATTCTAGGTTTTTTAAAAGGCACAAAGCTCCAAATCTAAAAGTACCTAAACCACAGCGTTAAAATGGCCGTGGGTTTCCCGAACACTCACAAAACTAGTCCACTGACCGTACACAAGTCTGGGAGCACAGAGGAAGCTAGCTTTCTGGTCCCTCATCTGTTAAAAACCTCTAAAAGCAGGGTTGTATCGAGGCATTTTGGGGGACACGGTAAAATAGACTCCTGCCAGGTATTTTAAGTTGAGGTGCTAATTGTTTTTATATTAAACTTTTTTTATATTTTCAATAAAGTCCAAAAGTGAAGAACTTAGCTTGAACAATCAAGTAATAAACAACCTATCTCACAGAAGTGCTCTGTTTGTTAACATAGTTGTTAAATGTTAAAATAAAGTTAATCACATAAAAAATAAGGAATATTCTAGATCTGTTTCTTTGCTTTCTTTATTCATTTTTATGTTTCTGATTGGAACTCTGTATCGGCAGATTCTCTAAATTAAATGACTCGGACTCCAGGGCAACAAAAACCCGATCGGGACATCCCTAGAATGAGGTTCTTGATTGTTTGGCAGAAATGACTCCTGATTTACTGGTTGAATCACCTGTTCAGCAGCTCATCAGTCCGCTAATCTCCTGCTGATGAAAATCAGGTGTGAGGAAGCGGAGACCGTTAAAACATGCACCATAGCATCCCTCCAGGGACCAGGACTCCCCAACGTGGTTCTGGAACCTGCAGCTGACAGACCAGTATTAGGAATGATAAACCCAACCGAAACACCGCTCAACCATCTGCTGATTTGATGCAGACCAAGTATCATGATCATGACTAGTGACTACGGCACCGCCCCGCCCTAACTCTCCAGAATGGCTCAGCTGATGTTACTGACTCTGTAGCTTACTGATGGCGTTCTTATGCTTCTTTTTCCTCTCTTTAATGCTTCCGAAGTAGCAACTATTCCATCCGTCACTCGATAAGTATGCCTACAATGAGGTAAAGTATTACTGTTCGCTACATCTCCGGTCCAACTGCATGTGTGCATGATGCTGCTTTAATTTCATCTGACGTCAGACAGAGGTGTTACGTCTACGTCAGGGGTTCTCAACAGCAGGACAGGGGGCGCTGAGGGCCAGGGTTGAGAAACACTGGTCTATGTGCATCACAGGTTAATACTCTCATAGGTTGGGCATCGAGCATCGATTGGAACCGGGACCAACTGTCAGTTTTTCCCAGAGTTCTTCAAAGTTTATTTAATTTCGATTCCTATACCTAGTATGCCGACTGGAAGAGGAAACGTGATCTGCAAATTCTGATCAACGCTTTCCAGAGCTGATGACATCAGCTTTCTGCTGCGACTGCTCTGCTGCCTGCAGAGAGCCGTGTGCAGCACCCCTCCCCTCACACCCGCCAAAGGCGGCTGCAGAACTTTTACTCCGTGATGTAAACTTGAATTCCTGTAGAGAAAAATACGGCGCGGAGGAAGCTGAACAATAGCCTGTGAGTAATTAGTCATCATGCTGGAGCAGCCTTTCTCTGTGGTGGACCACACCAGCTTCTGCCACTGGGAGCCGACAGGGATCATAAATAAATAAATGTAATGATAAGTCTCACAACACACAAAGTTGTGAACAGTTTAATTTCCTTTCTGAACTATTTCTGTTGAGTTTTAATGTTTAAACCTGTTAGCTTGTTACTGACAGCAGCTACGTTTAAGTCTCACTTCCTGTTGTGACTGAACGCTGCTGCAGCATGGAGGTGTAGTTCTCAGTCATCCTGGACATGATCATCCTGAGAGTTTCAGCTGGAAACAGCTGGACGTTTCTGGATGTGTTGGAGACACTTTGGTTGTGGTCAGAAACAAACACACTGGTTGTGCTGCAAGTCGTCTTCTTTTGTCTCCAAAACACGTTTGTGTCTAAATGAAGGTGATGTTGTTGTTCATAGAGTTAAAATTCATGTTGAAGTTAAGATTATTTCATCCAGTAGGACCTGTGGTTAGCTGGCTCGTGTAAAACATGGAATGTCTTGAAAGAATCGGAGCCAAAATCGAAACGAAGAATTGGAATCGGAATGTTGAATTTCAAACAGTGCTCGACCCTACTCGCATGTCTTTGTCCACTTTCATGTTTCATGAGTACGGGTCAACTGAAGATTATTTTGTCATATGCTTGTGATTAGTAGATTAACGAGTTTTCATGTGATCATTTGTTTTCATTCTACAGAAACTCTGCAACCTTCAAGTCCTTTGAGGATAAAGTGGGGAACCTGAAGGTGAGAAGTTTTATTCTGCAGCCCAGCTCAGATGTTTAGAGTTAATGTTATATTTTAATCATCTCAAGTTGTGCTGCCTCGGTGGTTCTGGTTTCAGTTCCAGTATTAGGGCTGGGCAATGTGGAAACTATTCCTATCGTGATATCAATTTTCTAGGAGTGCAACTTGATTTAAAAAATGTCTGATTTATTAAAGGCTTTGTAATCATTCATCTTTATTAATCGCATTATAATCACTCAAACTTTTGCCTGAAAGCAATTATTTAAATTAAAAATAATGAGGCACAGAATCAAACAATAGACATGGACATTATTTTAAACTCGAGCTCTTTTCGTTTCTAAAACATGCTTTTCAGCTGTACTTCAATTCAAAACAAAAAGTGTCAAAAAAACTTGTTTAGAACTGCTGCTGCGCGTCATAAGCTGTTGGCAGAGGCTAGAGCTATTCTAGAAGCTTCTCTACCCAGCCTTCTGCCTCTGACTGATTAGTCAGTTAGGATGATTGACACCTCTTTTGTATTGTCAGGGCCAATGAAATCAGTTACTCATCAAAATTACATGACTGTTCAGTCAGCCAATGAGACTCGTCATGACACAAACCAGGAAGTAGAGAAGTTCTACTGGATGTTTGACTTCTAAGCCTGGGTTATTTATTTATTTTTGTCAAAATGACTTTCTGTCTAAACTGTTTTCATTTCAGAGAAAGAGGTAGAGCTAATAGTAAACAACAAGAAAATCTGGATAAAACAAACTTCAAGCTCTTACATCATACATAAAAGGTTTTATTTTTTATTTAGTTTTTGGAAAAAACTATTTCTGCCTTCTGTCTCTGGGAAACGTGGGCATAGAGTTTTGGGAGATGCATATTTGGAGTCAGTAGGACCATGGCTTCAGAATGGGTGGATAGAATCTTGTGAAATTAGATGTTTAGCAGCGTTAGAGACAGAAAAGTGGTTTCCAGTCACTCATTTGATTAGTTATGCATTTTTTCCCTAATTTATCATAATTAACGCGTTCAATTCCCACCCCTAAAATTATCTTATCAGTCAAATTTGAAATATATACACTCACCTAAAGGATTATTAGAAACACTTGTTCATGCAATTATCTATTCTATTCAAGTTTATTTATAAAGCGCCAAATCACCACGAGAGTCATCTGAAGGCGCTTCACACAGTAAACATCCCAATACAGGTCAGCTCATTAACACTAGAACTCCCAGGATTAAATGCTGGCTGGCGATGACGTTGTGGAGCAAAATGGTTCAAGTGTGCTATTAATAACACTTTATGGATGTATGAACCTAATAAAATGGTAAGAAAATGTAATTTAAATCCAAATCTTGAAAAGAAGTCTCTATTGTTCGCTGGGTGACTGACACGGATCTACTCCATGGGTGGGGGCGGGGGGTCTCGGATCGTCTTCCGCGTTGCTGTCAGTCTCTGCTGCTTCGTACCGACCATTTTTCATCAGATTTCCTCTCTGCCAGAAGCAGATTAATTGCTCATGCATGTTTCACTGAGAATATTCATCTAAACGCTGTTTCAGCCACTATTTCACACGCAGAAAGAACAGAGAGGGAGGGAGCGAGCGAGCTGGAAAGTTAGTTGCTTAGCAATGGCGACGATGTCCATTATCGGTGGGAAACTTTGCCATGTAAACAATAGGGGAGACAAAGACAAAAACAGCTGTATTTATTTTTTGATGCATCATTTAATGGAAATTATAAAGCAAAAATAAAGGACACATAAAAACAGGAAAAGCCAGGACGACACGAGATCCATGTAACTAAAGCTGTTACATATCATAATATGAAAACAGTAAAAATGACTGCTTTGGGAGTTCTTGTGTTAAGCCAATCAGTAAAAAGTTTCCTACATAAGGACAGGAATACCCAAGAGAGGGGAGGAGTCCAAAACCCCACCTGACATACAGTCATACACAAACACAGTCACACACTCACTCCCTCATGCTCACACATACAACCAGAAACTTGCTAAAGTAAACGCTAGACACCCACTTGTGCTGGTCCTGGTACTGCTGCACAGAGGGTACAGCCATCCCAGGACCAGATTTTGTCCCGACCTGCTGGGGTGATTATGAGCAGGCACCCCCATCCGACGCAGAGCAAAGCAACCCACCACCCCAGACTCCATCCAGACGGCCAGCTCCCACTCCTAGCCTCCAGCCCCGGGAAGCCAAGCAAGAACAGAGGTGTGTTAAGATCCCTAGTCTCCCTTCCGGTCTGAGTATTTCACAGTCTGCTCAGTTGCTGGGATTTTCACACACAACCATTTCTAGAATTTACAAAGAATGGTGTGAAAAGGGAAAAACATCCAGTATGCAGCAGTCCTGTGCCTTGTTGATGCTAGAGGTCAGAGGAGAATGGGCCGACTGATTCAAGCTGATAGAAGAGCAACTTTGACTGAAATAACCACTCGTTACAACCGAGGAACGCAGCAAAGCATTTAAGCCACGACACGCACAACCTTGAGGAGGATGGACTACAACAGCAGAAGACCCCACCGGGTATCTCCACTACAAACAGGAAAAAGAGGCTACAGTTTGCACCAGCTCACCAACATCAGACAGACTGGAAAAATGTTTCCTGGTCTGATGAGTCTGGATTTCTGTTGAGACGTTCAAATGGTAGAGTCAGAATGAGAACATGGATCCATCATGCCTTGTTACCACTGTGCAGGCTGGTGGTGGAGGTGTCATGGTGTGGGGGATGTTTTCCTGGCACACTTTAGGCCGCTTAGTGCCAATTGGGCATGGTTTAAATGCCATGGGCTGCCTGATTGTTTCTGACCATGTCCACCCCTTCATGACACCATGTACCCATCCTCTGATGGCTACTTCCAGCAGGATAATGCACCATGTGATAAAGCTCCAATCATTTCAGACTGGTTTCTTGAACATGACGATGAGTTCACTGTACTACAACGGCCTCCACCAGATCTCAACCCGATAGAGCATCTTAGGGATGTGGTGGAACGGGAGCTTCGTGCCCTGGATGTGCATCCCTCAACTCTCCATCAACTACAAGATGCTATCCCATCAATGTGGGCCAACATTTCTAAAGAATGCTTTCAGCACCTTGTTGAATCAACGCCACGTAGAATTAAGGCAGTTCTGAAGGTGTAAGGGGGTCAAACACTATCAGTGGTGCTCCTAATAATCCTTTAGGTGAGTGTATATATATCACAATATACATCTATATACATCTTTAATACTCTGGTATTGTTTAAGTGACATTAAATGTCAGAAAGTTGTGTTTAATTATAAAGATTTATTTTCAAAAGCTGAACATGTCAAACATCAACTCGTTCACTGCCAGAGTTTCTCACAGTTTTTACTGTTTTTTTTTTAGAGTGACAGAACGTTGCGCGCTAGGATGATGTCGACGCCAAAACTACCAAAACAAAGCGGAGACTCACCTTTTACATCAGGAAGAATCCGAGCGTTTCGAGCGTTATCCGTTCTTTCATAATCCGTTGTTGAATTGTGATCGGCAGAAGCTTTTCCGGTTCGCGCCTCACTTTTCTTACAGCAGCAGCCCAAAACGATCTCCTAACACATGGATTTTCTGCTTCTTGATCATGTGACGTACGCGGATGAAGATTGGCTGTAGAGCTGAGATGTTTGTTCTCACGGTGCGGGGGCTCGTCCGACGCCCACGCAGTAAAAACATGCAAATGACGACTTTAGTCTTCATTGGCAGTGAACGGTTGGATTTAAAATGACTATTTTAGTCATCAATGGCAGTGAATGGCTTAAATTATTGTTTAGAAATAATACGATAATTATTTTAAACTAAAATCTTAAAGAATTATTGGAGAACGGAACTCAATAAAACTGGCATCAAGGTCCTCCACTCATTACACACTCGCATGTTTAGCAACAGAACACTATTGGTGTGAGAGATTCTTGGCCCAATAATATCAGAAGGAGAAACAGCTGGCTGCTACCACTTCTACTTTAGGACTAACTACTAGAGTCCCTATAAAAAAAAACACCATTTGAAATCAGACAGAAGACGTTTGGACCTAGAAAACGACGACTGGTGTAGAGCCATCTCATTTTGTTAGAGATTGCATGTTTTCTGTTCCAGCAGAAGATGAGTTACCCAAGGGGAGGGGTGAGTTTTTCATGACTGTGTTTGCTCTGAAAAACTAGCTTGTTTGCAGATTCCTTACAAGAGCTATTAGTTGTTTTAATAAGCTGCCAGAAGTGAAGCCAACATGGAACCAACAGGAATTGCAGTTCCCCTCTCATCCACTAGAGCTGGGATTCAGAAAGGAGCAAGTTCCCTTTGACTTCCATGTTAAAAACAGACATAAAAGCTCTCACCTTTCGGCGAAATTTGCCGTTTCGAGTCCAAAATGGGTCATCTGCGTGATTCGTGCAGATCCAATGAGAAAATATTCGGGAGGTGGGTGTAAACAGCGAGCCCGACTTCTACAGTTTAACCAGCTTCAATGGAGGAGTTTTAAGATGCCCCCGACCAACACCACCACTAGTTGAAAATAGTTAAACATTTATAAAAATAATCTGTTGGAGCCTGCGCGAGCCACACGAGTGCATCTCGTCTGGAGGTCTCCTGTCCTGTGTAGACCTCCTGACGGCTCTTCCCCACTTGTATAATCCGAACCTCGAACTCTTTCTAACTAATCTGTTATTAAAGCTTGAAATTATGAATAATTAGCTGTCGGTGCTAACTCTAGCATCTGGCCCTCCAACACGCTCCAGGGAAGGCCTCAGCTTTGGCATGTTGCAGCCTGGAAGGAAGGAACGTAGCATAGACACTCAACCGCTGTTTCCTGGCTAAGAGCACCCACCAGCCTCCATTAGTTTTGGTTAGCTCATCGCTACATCAGCCAGAGTTTGGTGGGTGTCATTCATCTGCCCACACTAACAGCCTTGCTCTCAGCTCCATTTTTGTATTATCTGGGAGTGACGAGACGCGTGGCTAAGATGGCAGTGGTGGGAACTGGCCACGGGACTTCAGTTCAGGTCTTCAGAAACCTCCGGGGGATGGCGTGGGGGGTTGTCCGTATCATATACGCTCGATGGATTTTACAAATGCAATTTACAAATATTTTTAATAATGAACCCCAGCTCCTGTTTTTGTTCTCTTGATCTGAGTTGTTCTGCTACCGTGGTGTTGCCTAGATGTACAAAGAGAAGCAAGGAGGAATGGTTTGGTTTAAACTTAGATTGTTATGGTTCTCACATGCATGCACCCACCTGGAAGCCAACAGGACCTTCTCTACGTGCACCTTAGCCACACACTAGACTAGGGTGTGTGAATAACAGGTGTGGGACCCCGGCCCAACCATTGGACTTGGCTGTAGGCGCAGGAAACAGAAACTGATGAGTCATTAACTGTTGTCTCTGCTTCTGTCGCCCCCAACCCCCACCCCCAGTATAAGGTTGTTGGCCCCAGAGGGAATGGAGAGGCAGTCAGCTCGCCCCCTGACTCCACCCCCACTCAGGAGAACCCCCCTTTCTGAACATGCCCCACTTTTCCTTCGTTGCCATCAACTGACTACTTCTCATGATGGAGCTTTCGTACCCCCACCCCCCTTCCTCTTTAGTCCAGACCTGCCCACCCATCAGGAGAAGGTTGAAGACTTCACTGGGCTCCCGTTCTTCTCCCTCGCTGCTGTAAGAGAGTGACTCTCAACTCCACCTCCATCTTCATTTCCTGTCAGATGTTTTTTCCAAACATGAGTCAACAGTGGTCCCTGCTTCTGGTGGAGGAGGTGGTTTCTCATGTCAGGGTAGGCCAGTTCCCATGGTAACTCTACTGGGTCTGGGTAGGGGCGGGCTGCTGTCAGAGCTTCAAGAGCTGGATGATGATTTCATGTGTACCTTCAAAACCTGCAGAGATCTCCAGTGTTGATTGTCACCAAAACACTACTGTTGATGATTTTAAACCACTTTGCAAAATGTCTTCATATATTTTACCCATATGTGCGTCTGACCTGTCATCATTACTGCTGTGTCTTGAAGATTGGACTGTGGTGAGGCTGAAGCAGTTTCAGAAGTGGGTTTTGGTCTGGAAGGAAGAGGTTTTTCATCTGAACTAAACCTCACAATCCAGTACTGGTTCTGTTGGACAAACCTGACCCGAGACGTGCTACTGTGGGAATGTCGACTCTTCCTCCGGCCTTACTCACTTCAGACGTCTCACCTGTTGTGATTCACACCAAACCTTTCAGACTAAATCACTAGTGCCACCTCACACTCAAACACAGCTTCACTATTACACCATTGCTGCTGACACTTATCTATACGTATGATAGGACTTTGGTTGTCTGTTATTTTCAAATATGAAAAGTTTTATTAGTAATTTTTCTAAGCTGGTGGGGGGGGGGGGGGGGGGATTCTGTCTTGGATGTGCAGCAACATTAAACCACCGATCTGACCAGGTTTTCCTGAGGCTTGCTGGACGTTTCCTGTAGCTAAACACACTTTTTTACACGTTAATTCAACTTTGTGGTGATTCGCTAACTCTCCTCAGAGAAACTCCCAGCAAGAGATGTCGGATCAAATTCTGCAGTTTAATCTCAACTTCAGTATCTTCTTCTGTTTTTCTGTTTGTGGATAAGTTGTTACAGTTGGAGTATTTTATTATCTTAGTCTGTTAGCTTCTTCCTAATCTCAGATTGTCTTTTTGTACAAAACAATGAGCAAATGTATGTTCATAACTGGGTTCCTAAAGGACTGGGCATTTTTACACGGTGGTCAAATTCTCATGTAGCTGCTGATTTGTTAAGAACATCTCAAAATGATTAAGTTTAAAAGCTGAATGGTTTTTAATGAACCTTTCCTGCAGAGCTGCTGTTGTTTTTGTTTTGTTTTTTGTGCCAATGGGAGGAGCAGCATGTGACTAACCTGGTTTGCGTTTGAGCTTATTTACATTAATAGGATCATAGTGGAAGGATTCACGGGGAATTAAGGACTTTTGATTTTTTTGTTTATGTATTGGTATCAATAAATCATTCCTTCAAATGAAAGTCTGGGTATGCATTTCTCATCTAGGCTCCTTTTTGATTTTACACTTGGGAGTCAATAAGTGACTTTAAAGCTTGTGGTCAATTATTTAGTTATATCCCAGATTTTAAAGAAAAAGTTTTTCATTAGAAAAGTTGAATAATTTTTTGAATTAATTTTTTTTTTTAATTTAACATTTCGTAACCCGAATATTCAGTATTTATATATTTGATGTGACAGAGCCATTCTGGCCCTCCCACCATCTCGTAGAGCAGGCCTACTTGAATGGCGGCCCACGGGCCCTACCCAGCTTGCCCACATCACCCTATCCCACAACCACCAACAGAAAATCAGTTGAGAAACAGTATTTGCATGCGAGTTTGTAAATTCCCACACTGATATTGCACTTGAACACAACACCATTTTAGCAATCACAGACTTATATACGTAGATGCCTTGTGGACTGGCGCTGTCTATTGGAGCTGCCGTAGTGTGGCGTCTACATACAGGGAGCAGGGCTGTGCAGAGACCTTTGAAGGGGCGGGTGCTCAAATTTAAAAAGGGGCACACCGAATAATATTTTCAAACACCATGACATAACCACAGTATACCCGGCTGAATAACAAATCACATTTATTAGAAATTCAATTTGGAAGCAAATCATTATATACACCCTTACCACACAAGGACAATGTAAAGCAAAAGTAACTTGTTTTGGTAAATGGTCTGTATTTGTATAATGCCTTCTTAGGGTTCTACAACCCCCCAAGGCACATTACAACACAGTCAGTCATTCACACACACACACACATTAACACACTGATGGTGATGAGCTATGATGTAGCCATAGCTACTCTGGAGCGCACTGACAGAGGTGAAGCTGCTGAGCACAGGCGCCACCAGCCCCTCCGACCACCACCAGCAGGCAAAGCAGGTTAAGTGTCTTGCCCAAGGACACAACAGCATCAATCTCTGATTGAAGTCAGGATCAAACCTGCAACCTTCTTATTACTGGACAACCTGCTCCACCTCCTGATCTATTGCTGTCCTATGTTACCTGATGATGGGGTACAGTGTAGCTGTTGCAGGGTCGCTCCTCTTGCTGCTGCTGATGATGCTGGAGGGCAAGGCTGTGTTGATCTCAGACTGTAGGTAGTAAAACAAACAGAGGAGAAATGTTAGTCAATTAAAAAATTAATGTAAGATAATTAAAAAATGGCAAAAATTGGTGAAAACTCTTAGAACTGTAAGACAGAAATATCTGAGACAACACCTGTGGTGAATAAATGGAAATCTAAACATTAGTGGATAATAGAGGAGTTTATGTCAGAGATCAGAATGTGACAGAAATATAAACAGAAAGAGGTGTGTGTGTGTGTGTGTCTTCAATCTCCTCATGTGATCTATCACTCTCCACTTGCTGTCCATCTGAGGACAAGGCAACATCAGCTATTGTATGAATGGATTATGTAGTTATTCACATTTAACAGGTCTTGCACCTAATCCATGATCAAGTAGCTAACCAAAAACATTTTCTGGCATCAAAACATTGCAGTTGTGTATATTATATATATTGTGTTGTGTATATTTTGGGGCAGCAGTAGCTCAGGTGGTAGAGCGGGTTGCCTCATGATCGGAGGGTCATGGGTTCGATTCCAGCTCCCACCAGGGGCATCCTGCTGTTGTGTCCTTGGGCAAGACACTTCACCCAACTTGCCTGTGTTAGTGGTGGTCAGAGGGGCCGACGGCGCCAAATGGCAGCCTCGCCTCTGTCAGACCTCCCCAGGGCGGCTGTGGCTACAAGTAGCTTACCATCACTTGCAGTGTGTGAATGTGAGAGTGTGTGAAAGCGTCTTTGGGTGTCTAGAAAAGCGCTATATAAGTTCAATGCATTATTATTATTATTATTATTGTTTCTACACTTGTTGCTGTGATGCAACTTACCTGTACTCTGTTTTTATCCAGCTGGTGAGGGACCCACTGCCTTTAGCTGCCTCACGTAGCTCTTTCTGTTGCTGCTTCAGCCTCCTCTCCTTACGAAGCATGTCTGTACAATGATATATCAGAATTAATTTACAAATATGTTTTCATGCATATAAAACTCATGCATACACATTCTGGGACATTTCATTCCTTTTCCAGAAAACTAACTGTATATAATTTGGCTACAAATTTGCTTCATGATGCTGATCCAGAATATTTCCATAATATTTTAATCATAGTGCTTTAGTAATTATAAAAAAAATAAAGAATAAAACAATGTTTGTGCTTTCATCCAGTTTTACTATCTACTTTGTGCAAAACAGAGAACTGTACAGATAAAATAATTTTGCTGTGAAAACAGTTTTTTTTAAAGTACATCTTTAAAACAATATGTTTTTTAATACAATGCATTCACAAAGAGAGCAAATATAAACTCCAACATTTTGAGAACATGCATAGTATATTAGTGAACTATAAAACCCACCAGAAGGGCTGAGAAACCTTCAAATCTAAAACAAAACTACGTTCCCTAAAACGCTGGACCGAATTTACAGACAAGGACTGAATATTTAGTAACACAAAACTTGTGACGGATGTTACCTTTAGTATTTTTCTTATTTCCTTTCACAAAAGTTAGCTAAATTTTAAATTGTTCAAGTTTTATCAGTCTGCGAACCAGGAAGTGATTCTGTAAACAAGAAGCAGGGCTGTCACGTGACACCCCAGTCACGTGACAAGCAGTGGCGCTAGGAATGCAACTTTGCGGTACCTAGTTAACAACAACGACATTTTATTGGCAAATTCCCAATATTTAAGATTGAAAAAATATTTTCGTACAAGTACTTATGTACAGAATGTTTTTGGTTAATCCTAAAGCTACTGAGGTTCAGAGTCGGTGCCCAGCCACAGACACACACCCAGCTAGCAATATATCACACACACACACCTAGTGCCACAAAACAACTTAATAATGTACAAAATAATCTAATAACTGTGTATAGTAGTGTGCATCCTACTTACCGGTGTTAGTCCGTTTCTCCCATTCAATATGTATGTCCTAAACGTGAAGGAAACGTGGGAGCTCGCAGCTTGTTGTGACCGGCTGTGCGCTCTGGCGCGAGGAAGAGACGGTATAGTCACGTGACTCACGCCAGCTATATAACTTTATTAAAAAGAAATTTTATTAATGATTATTTTTGTTATAGTTGAGGGGGCACAAATAGAAAATTCTTTTAAAAATTAAAAAATATATATATATATATTAAAAAAAATCATTAAACCTCAAAAAGGGCACATGGGACAAAAGGGGCAGGGTCTCAAGCACCCCCACCCCCCTCTGCAAATGCCTGCAGCCACTGCTGTACCACATACCAGGAAATGACTCATACAGCTAGCACCAAGCCTAGATTAATATGGGTTATAGGTTCTGATGTTTGTTGATAAATATCTCAAAGTTTTAAATCTGCATCCTATCAAGTTCTGATTCTTGGTCCTCTGTCAGTTTCCACAGCCGCTATTTAACACTTGTCGGTTCCTCCTCATGGCTCAGAAGCTTCCTCGGCCTTGATTTTCTGTTGCAGGATGGATAAAAAGGAATCTCAGCACTCAGGGCTTCATGTTTCCCAACAAGTAGAGTTAAATGTAGCCAGATGCTGTATGAACTCCAGCAAGCAGGCAGGATGCTGCAGCTGATGTTACTCACTGTGCAGCAGGGTCAAACACACACACACACACACACATTTGAGAAGTGGGAAAATTGATCCCAAGCGGTTTGTTACAAAACTTCACATAAAATGCATCGCTTCCTCTCGGTCTTCTTCACATGCAGATGTTTCTGCTAATTCAGTCTGTTCAGTATCCCGTGACTACCTTTTTCTTTTTCATTCACATTTTTTGTCCTATTTTATTCTTTTTTTCCCACCATTTTTATAAACATTTTTTGTTTTACTTGATCTCGCCTAGCACCTCTCTATTAGGTTGTTCCTTCTTCCATTTGGCTGAACTCGGCTACAGCAGAGGCTGAATCACAGTAGAAACCACACACACCCCACATCCATACCAGAACATGGCAGAGCACCGCAGCTTTGCTGCCGTCTTCATGCAGGCTACTGAAATCAAACACATCTATGGTGCAGACTGACTCATCAGTGACTGGATGCTGTGCTGCCTAGCAACCACACACCCAATGAAACAAATGGAAACCATCATCTGGATGCACCCGTTTATTCATCAAAGGTAAGTTTTCACTTGACTGTACATGTTCCATTTAATACACCGAGGTATTTTGCGTAAGTGTACATACATTACATGAGAAGTGTACAGCTTACAAATTAATGAAACACATAAAAAAGAATTTTTTTTTTACTTGTTTGTTTTAAATGTGCATCTGCAGCTCGGCAATACAAAACCAACGCCCGTCAAGCCTCGAGTCCACAAATGTCTCGGGCTCCGACGGAGGTGCAGCGCCCTCCGGTGGATTCTCGCATAAGGTTTTCACTGTAGCGACCTGTGGAGGGACCTGAACAGTACCCTCTTGGGTTTAAACACACACTGTTAAATAAACCATGTCCACCAGCCTTGTCAAGCGTTTACCTGACCACCATTGTAAACCTCCAGGAGTCAGAGAGCACGGCTCCTATCGTATGTGCGACATATCTTCTAAGTGAGGCGTCTTCATGCAGCCCGTGCACAGCTGATCCATCCACAGTGGGGCTTCGTGCTGCAGCGGGGTGCGGCGGGGGTAGAAGGTGTACGACAGGTCGTAGTTCAACAGGCAGCTCAGCGAGGCCATGTAGATGTCCGAGAACCGACTCAGGCGCCTGGAGAAGTACGTGGGGTTATGGCAGGTTCTGAAGATGCTGCCAAACTGGGGGTTGAACAGGTTCTTGGTCATCACCCTAAAAACAAACAAAGGTGTTGACAGTAAAAATAATATCACGTTCAGATTTCTTTGGAGCATTAATAGAAATAAAAGCAAACAATTAGCATGTTAAACATCTATTCTTCTACCCCAGCACACCGTATTTATCCACACACAGTCCAGAATAAGCACAGAAATGTGTGTGTCACATAAAGTACACCACTGGGTTTACTGGGAGCCACTGAGGACTGAACTAGGACTCACCGCAGCTCTTCTCTTTCTTTCTGCCACTCATCAAACACCTTTTTGGACCGTGGGTCTCGGTGTACCTAACGTAATAAAACAAGGTCAGTCACATGTAGATCGAACTAGTTAGGCACGTTAATGGTTAGTTACTGGTTTGATAATGAAGAACACATGATGTTGTTTGCGGGTCTGGGAAATGTGGCATGTGATGCTTTTTTTACTCCGCGGCACATGACCCAATCACGAGTTAGACGGGGGTTTGTGTCGGTGTGGAGGAAAGGTCACCGGTGTCAAGAACAGGTAATCCATGACTTTGTGTCTGTCTGCACAGCTGCTCTGGTCTGACTTCACTCCACATTCCCGTCTCCCTCTGCAGCTGTCACGCAGAGCTAGTGACACGCCTGCAGAAGGAAACGTGCAGGACGTGCGTTGTAACCCAGCACGACTCTGGGGTTTAACTAGCGGGGGCAGCAGCAGCTCAGGAGGTGGAGCGGGTTGTCCAGTAATCAGAAGGTTGCAGGTTCGATCCCGGCTCCGACCAGAGAATGCTGCTGTTGTGTCCTTGGGCAAGACACTTAACCCACCGTGCCTGCTGGTGGTGGTCGGAGGGACCGGTGGCGCCTGTGCTCGGCAGCCTCGCCTCTGTCGGTGCGCCCCAGGGCAGCTGTGGCTACATCGTAGCTCATCCACATCAGTGTGTGAATGGATGAATGACTGATTGTGAAGCGCCTTGGGGGGCTGTAGAACCTTAAGAAGGCGCTACACAACTACAGACCATTTAACAGATCTGAGCTAGCACTTCAGCTGTTTCACGCGTTCCCTTTGAAAGCTCGCTGTAGTTACTGGTCCAGACCCTTACGCTGACGTGGGCCTGGCACCAAACCCAACAGGTTGGGATGAAAAAGCTATCAGAACGTTGTGATGTTGACATTTCAAACCCAATCGGACACGGGAGGTTCTGTGTCATTACGTATTTTAGGTTATTGTGTCTCCTTCCTCCTCCTTTGAAAAGCAGCTGTTCAGGCTTCATCGCCACCCTCTCCTTATTCTGATCCTTCTACCAACTCCGCTTTTCCCAGGATCCACTCATTTCCTCCTCCTCATTCATTTTCTCATTTTTATGATGTTTATTTTTTTATATCTTTTTATATTTAACATTTCTGTTCTAGTGAAGCACCTCGTGACTCTAGTCTTGAGAGGCGCTATACGAAAGATCGTTTTCTTCCTTCCGTTCTAAAAACAATGAAAGAAACTTGAGGGATAACTAGGATGTGTTTTCTCGTTATTTTAACGCTTTGCTAAAGATGGTTTCTTTTTTTTCTTCTTATTCTCATTTTTTCCTGAAAAGTATCGGATCGGGACTCGGTATCTGCAGGTGATCTAAATCGCATGACTCCGAATCGAATCGGGAGCTAAATCTCTAGCGGCAGCACGGATGGAAGCCCTCACCTGAAGGCGCTCCATCAGGCCGGTTAAAGCCTGCAGCCAGGTGAGGGTCACCGCGTACTGGTGAGCGCTCACCACCTTGGTCTCATGATCCAGCTCGGGGACGATGGCTGCCGTTCTCCAGCCGTGTCGCAGCATCAGGTCCTGAAGCAAAAAAGAAAAACAGGTTGCATAAAAACAGATTTTTAGGAAGAAACTGACGAATCCGGTGTGGCGATGCTGCAACACGTTTTCCTCGCCTTGCTGGGGTTTTTATGCTTGTAGCATAATGCTAACATGCTAATACCCGGGTTATCACATGGGGTCCCATCACTGTGATCGTTAAAGGAATAACTGACACAGAACTGAAGACTACTGAATAAAACCAGTATTCCCAGCATGGTTTATGGTTCTGTGGGTATAAAAGATGACTTGAGGTGTATGTTTTTTATAGTTATGAAATTTGTTTACTTTTTCCGCTTTCCTCGCAACTAAAAGGCAGGAACATGATCTGGGTCACTCCAGAGTTTGGTCCGGACACAGACTTTTATCAAAGCAAGTCGGTGGCGATGACATCACCAAACTCTGATACTTACAGCCAAATCGCTGTAAAGATGATCTCCAAAGTAGAGAACCTTTGATCCCCTCCAGCCCGTCAGCCTCAGGAAGTCAAACAAGTTCCCCTAAAACACAAAACACAGCCGATCCAACCAGATGCACCTAACACACACAGCTGCAGACACAAGTAGGACCCGTTGGCTAACCTGTTTGTAAATCTGTCCCTTGTCCAGGCTGTTGATCTTCTCCCACTGAAGGTCTCCGTTTCCATCCAAGCGCCTAAAAGGTCTACAGCAGTAACGAGTGTGAGAACATTGCTGAGGTCATGCTCTGAATCCTGGATGGCTCACTTCTGAGTCAGCAACAGTCACTCACTTAATACAATCGGTGAAAAAGTGCGGCTTGTCTGCCTGCACGATTACGACGTCGAAGAAGTCTCTCCAGTTTTGCCCCACCATGTGCGTCATCCCTTTATCCCTGCAGAAGCAGCACAGAGTAAGGCAGCTGGCAGAGGTTACGAGTCAGAGTGAACGCAGCTCACACTTACACGAAGCTGAAGGGGCTGTTGGTGATGAGGAAAAGCTTCTTTCCATGACCGACCAGTCGATGCAGAACAGAATCCGTCTCTTTGGCCCTCAGGATGAACTTGTCTGCAAAAACCAGGAAAACGGCTCGCTTTAGCAACGTGCATCTGTTCATGTTCCCCAGCACGAGGGAACAGAATGAAACAGGCTTCTCACCAAGATCCTGCATGACCCACTTGTACATGAAGCCCTTCAGGTGAACCATGCCGATGGCTTCCTGGATGAAAAAACATTTTCAGAAACAAGTCGTTTCATCCTCGTTTACAGAAAAAACTGTTTTAACCCTTTGGTGCATAATGGTCACTACAGTGGACGGGTACAGTGATCCCTCGCTGCTTCGCGGTTCGTTTATCACGGATTCACGACTTCGCGGATTTTTTCTTTGGAGCCTTATTCAAGGGAAATTCGCCGATTCGCGATATTTTTCTATGCGAAATATCAAGAAATTCCTGTTTTTTTCATCAATTTCATCATAAAATGCACTTTTTGTAATAAAACTATCAAAAAAAAAAACAAGTAAAAATACAGTACTATGTAAAGGGAGGGTTTTAAAAGTCTGAATACTGAATACGTACCTGTTAAATAAATACTGTAAATATGGTGTCCCTACTTCGCGGATTTTCACCTATCGCGGCCAGGTCTGGAACGCATCTACCGCGATAAACGAGGGATCACTGTACTCAAAATTGTTATTTATTTATTTTTTGCTATTAAGCACAGCTGTTGAAGACTTTATTGCATGTCAGCCCCTCCATTTGGACTTCAGTAAGGCAAGCCAACATATCATGCTCAGAACGCACGCTGTCCACTGAGGTGGACGTGCAATAAATTATTTGTAAATTATAAAATTTTACAAAAAATATTTGTAGAAAATTTGTTTCATTCACACCTAAAGATGAATGAAAAAAATTGTTAAAAATAAATCATGGTTGAAGATTTCATAATTCATGCATCGAAGGGTTAAACCAAAATGAGCTTTTACAGTGCAGACTGTTCCCTGGACTGGAAGCTTTAAAGCTGTGGAAAAGGAGGCGGAGCAGCCCCCGTTCTTGGCTCCTGACCTGACTAAAGGGTCCAATGCAAACATTGCCTCGGCTCAGCAGATTCCTGAGTCTCCAGCTGAGGGATCCCCCCCCCCCCCCCCCCCACACACACACACCCCCCGAGGCCAGAACAGAGCCACAGCTAGAAGAGGAAAAACTCACAGACACATCTTTGAAAAGGTGAACTGGATCGTAGTCGATGTCGTTGGTGTTGAAAAAGTCGTTGGCCACAGCCAGGAGGGTCATCTCAGGGATGGAGAAAATATCCATGAACTGCTTCACCTTTGGCCCCTGAGAGCAAATGACTGTGAGGTTATAAAGCCTCTCTTATGAGTTTATCATCAGGACATGAAAACAAGTTAACTCCAGTTTTAGCCAAAATAATAATCCACCGGCGTTACAGGCAGCAGTCTTAAAGAGCAAACTGCAGGTAACATTTTTTTCTAATTCATATAAAATGCTGTCCAGAAAATCCTATTTGAAATGTTTATTGTGGATATTTAGTTTTAAAATACATAACAGCAGTTTTCTAGTAAAAAGTGGCCTTTCTCAGCAGAGCTTCTAAAAAGGCTCTTGTTTCTAAGTCTGAACCTCCGACGTAACCAAAGGGAGTCAGAAGCTCGGTGCCTCAGCTCAGTGTGGAGAGTGGCTAGTTTTAGGGTAGAGAGGTCATGTGATCCAGTTAAGCCGGGCGTACACTGTGCGACTTTTTCACTCGTAGCACTCAGCTTCAGCTCAAACTGTACGACTTCCTCGCAGAGCAGATCTCACGAGCCAGGCGTTCACGCTGTACGTCTGGTAGCAACACGTCGGACCCAAAAACATGCTAAAAATAGCAGTTTTTACTCAACACGTCAGACTTTCTTGTCTTGTTTTGCCTGTTGTCCTTCGGGAGCGCTGCAGGAGGACACACAGGGATTTATGGGGGTTGGATGAGGAAAACGAAATGAAGAAAGTAAATCTGTGTTTTGTGATCAGTTTAATTTGACACGAACACGACAAACACGCTTTCTTGACGATCTTTGTGAGTAAAAAAACGTGTAGAAATTAAAACTAACAACGTGTGTTATTAGGGAAATAGCGAGCGGTGTTGATGCAGGATTGTGCATGCGCCGTGAGCGGTTCTGGTACATTTTGGCTCGCAGCGCCGCTTCAACAGTGCGATACCCTCACAAGGGACGAGCGAAATATTAAACACGCCAGAAGTCCGTGCGACCTCACGATTGCTGATCGGTAGCTGGTCACGTGGTGTTAATCGCCTCTCGTAACCCCCTGTACACTACACCACGCTCGGCGCAAAACTCGCCCCGATCTTGTAGATTCTCGCACGAGTGGAAAATCGGCTCAAAAAAGTGAAAAAGTCGCACAGTGTACGCCCGGCTTCAGTGTGTGTGTGTGTTTACTAGTGTTGGGTTGTGTGCATGTTGATAACCTAGTGTGTGTGAAGGCTGTACCAACTCCAGCCTGTCTGGACATCGAGTTCACGGGTTTCCAGATCAGAGGAACAACGCCTCTGTCTCCGTGCCTGAGGGCGTTTCTGCAGCTGAAAAGACGGACTTCTGTAGTCCACATCGGTCGGAACCGGAACAGGGAGGTCCGCGCTGGGCTCCGGAGACCCGCCATGGTGGGGTTTAAAAAATTAAATGTGGATTTCTGGAACTCAGATCACCGTCAGAACCAGGTCAGAACCGACCACCAGAAGAGGCTCGCGCCTCAGCGGGCCAGTAGAGCTGGTTTGCTGAACTGGATCAGAACCGCCGCGGGCCTCCAGCTGAAGATAATGCACAGCTTCTAAAATCACCAGCTGGACTGGCTCACTGGTGTCTGGGTCGGATCCAGCTCACAGAAGCCCGCATGAGCTCCAGAACCGGAAGCTCTCCCTCTCTCTAAGCGCTAAACTAGGTTAGGTGAACGGATAACGAGTATGAGACAGCTGACAGATGCTCATTAGTATTAATATTATATTAACTGACCGACACTACTTTAATTGTCTGGTACACGATAGTAATCTGTACTATATTGTGATGCTAGCACACGAGCTTAAGCTAGCATCGTGAACTCACAAGCTGCCCCCCTTCCCGCTTCTCCTCACATCGCAGCACAATCCCTCTGCTTTGGCCGATGGTTTCTCCCTCTGGTTTGTCTCTGCTCTCTGGGGCGAGCAGCAAACTCATAACTTTATGGTTTTGGTCCATCAGAAGTAGAATTATTAACATTTAAAGGTTCCTGTGTGTCAGAGCCGCATTAGAATCCATATTTTTCTCTGGATTAAGCTAACAGGACTCCCTCAGCTGACGTCACGTGTTTTAGCAAAAACATAAATAAAACATTTCTCACAAAAATGACTCTAAAAGCCTAAATAATTCATGTATGTGTAAAACAATGCATAAAAATGAGTTTCTACTATGTTTCTCTAAACACTGGTTCATGGGAGTCTCTAACCTGCAACTTACTCTTTAACATTGCTCCTGATCAGAAGCACCAGTTTATCGTTCACGATGGAAGGAAATGTAAAGTCTTAGTTCAGAACACAGCGTTCCCTGGATTGGCCCTGTGAGACCGGGAAGGTGCGTTCCAGTTCATGACAAACACAATCCCACACATCGTGGTCTGGTCTTATGCAACGCTGCATCCTGGCAAATCCCAACATTTTCAAGCATTTGAGGACAGCCGCAGATTACACCCTGAACGTGTTAGGGAGTGGCCACAGCAGATTATTATTGTTTTGTAGAGTCTGCAGCGCTTCAGAGCTTTTGCCTCTGCAGCAAACCAAACTCAGCTCCCAGGGATTCACAGCAGGCAGCTCTCAGGCGTGAAGGTTATTTCATCCCCATTCGTCTATCAATGCAGCAGAGGCCGTATTAGAGTAGGGAGCACGCTCCTCACCTTTCCATAGAAGCCGCTGTCCTGCTGGAGGGGGACGTGGAAGGTGCCCCCATACAGCTGAAGGACCTCCTCGTCAGGAACTGGACTCAGACCCCTGCATGCAGCAACAATTAGCTCCAAACTCATCCCAAAGCTCCATCCAATCATGTGTTTGCCTTCAGAGGCAGAGATCTTATTGCTCCTACCGGTACACTGTTCCTGGCTCAATGTAATGAAAGGCATCGATTTTCATCAAGAGACCCTGAAGGAGGGGGGGGGGGGGTCTTTGGTTAGTATAAAAAATGATCATAAAAATAATTTGGACAATTTCTGAATTATAAAAAGCTAAAATGTACCTTTTGGATGTCGTAGTGAAGACCCCGCACCGCGAAGTTGGGGATGTAGTCGTATTTACCGATGTCTTTGGGGTACTGGGAAGTCCGACGACAGTCATGAATCAGCACGGAGACAAAAGCTGCTCTGTAACGTATTTTGTGTCGTTTACGTGAGACGCACCTTAAAATGCTCGACCAGGAAGCTCCTGGCTGTGTTGTAGATCAGCGTGTTGAGAGTGCTGGAGTACTGAGCCAGAGTGTAGTCGTAGTCGAAGCCATAGATGTCCACCTCGGACAGGTTGACCTCGTTGTTGGCGTAGATGACCGTGGAGTTGAGGCTTTTACACGCCCCTGGTGGGATCAGGTCTGACCCAGGAGGGATGGAAGAGAAACCATGACTCAGCTTTAAATAGAACATATCAGGAAGACGTAGATGACTCAGAGGGAACAGAAAAGCGCTCGCTCGGTAATTATGCGGGGATAAGAGTGTTTGCAGTCTGGGCTGAGTTTGCACTTCTGCGTGCATGCTGCTGTCTTGTTCCAGCGGGCTCTGCAGGCTCAGCGGAGGTTGGGCAACAACAGGTTCTCATGTGTCAACTGACTGTTGACCAAATCGAGTCAGTCTTAAAGGAACATTTTGTGTGCTGAAGACTGTGTTCAAACGCAGAGCGGCGTGGCGGCACGGCACTTCCTGTAGGACAGGTTCTTTTTTCACAAGTACAACACACACACCCAGCTGTTTACCTTTCCTCCAGACCGGTGCCAGACAGCAGGCTGCTGATCTACATGGGAAAGTGACCTATGACCTCTATCCTGAGTCAGCTGAATGGACCCTGCAGCTGGGCAGCAGACTTGCCTCCAGCAACCCTCTGGCTGGCTGCCCTCCAGTCTGCTCTCACACAAAGTCGGGTTTTCCCTCAGACTCCAGGGAGGAGTGCGTGTCCAGCTTTTATGTTGGGAATTTGCAGGAGTTGGTTACTGGGAGGAATCTCTTCTTTAACGTTTGTAACAAAAGCACAAGAACACACCCTGACGCACCACCCAGTGGTGCAGCATGGGGGGTTCACTGGAATTCGGTGAAGTGTGCAACCTCCAACAGTCACGTTTCTCAAGCAAACTAACGCACTTCCCACAAATATTAATATTTTATAGAAAGTGATGAAATATCACGTGTCCGTCCTGATCTGGAACCAGCAGCTTCCACGCCATGCTGTTGGGGTTGGTTTTGTTTTTACCCCGCAGAGGTGCTGACAGCAGGGGCAAGGCTAATAGCGCATGTTTTTGCATGCTTTACCCTGTAATTTGACGCACTTTTTGAGCTAAAACACAACCAGCAGCACGATGCTACCATAACAAGCGCAGCTGGGCCGTGTGTGCTTCAGGCTGCCTCGTTAAAAACAGCTCTGTTGTTGTTGTTGTTGAGCAAACGTACGGTAATAAATCAGCTTTAGGGACCCGAGCCCCAACACCACGCGCACGAACGTCACGTCCCTGCGGCCACCAGATAAACGTGATGACGTGGGTGGGTTTTTAGGGAGGGGGGCGAAGACAAAGGGGGCCCGTGCTCACCGTAAACAAGCCGCTTCATGTCGTTGTATCGCGTCCACAGATAGGACGTCTGGTCCATCGGCGCGGCGTTGGAGGTGAACGAGCGCCTCCTGACTCCCGTGCCCCCCGGGGCCCCCACCGCCTCCTTCAGCCGCTTCTTGTCCGCAGACGGGCTCTTGTGTGGGGGCTCTCCCTCGCCACTTTGCCCTGGCGCGTCGCTTTTGTCCCCCTGCTCGGCCGCTCCCAGCGCCCTGCACGTGCTGGAGAATCGGTTCGCCCTCGGGGACCGTCCCAGAGGAGGGGTGCGGTTGCCCCTGGCCCACAAGGTGCGGGACAGCGCGGTTCCCGCAGTTTTCAGAGCCATGTTTGATTGCCTGAACACGCTACTGGTGTAGCTTGCTGCTTCTGCACAGCTCCGACCAAACCACCCAAAACACCTCCTCGGTGGCCACGCCCCTTAGGGGAGGGGCGGGGTTATCGCTGACATCACTGTTTACCTCTTGGCTCTGTATCGTTCAGCCGAGGAAGCTGCTTTGTTTACATTTCGTAACACGTTCAGGAAATCCACGTTCAGCCCGGGTTTCAGTGCAGAATCACCACATCTGACCCCAAACCACCTTCTGCCAAACGGCGACCTGCGTCAGCGTGTCTGATGATGAGCTGACGTCACGTTTGCTCTCAGCATTTACAATCACAATCAAACTTTATTTCAGACAAGGGATATGTCCATAACAAGAATAAAATAAAAATAAGATAAAAATACAAACACATTAGCCTCGTTAGGGTAATTTTTGTACTTTAGCTACTTTTGCATACGTTGCTCTTGGACGTTAACACTAAAAAGTGTGAGATTTGCAAAGAGAAGAACCGAATCTGTAAGATAAATGCAGCTCAGAATAAATAAACAGACCCTTTTTTTCTGAGGGGACATTTGTGGATGCTCACCGGGTCGCGGTGTGCTCCTCCGGGTGTGAGCAACATCACCCAGACAGAAACATCAGAGGAACTCTGACTTTGCCAACAGATGCTGCATAAAAAAACACAACCAAAAGGCTTACTGAGCTGAAACCGAAGCACAAATCACCTTAAAACAAAAGATGCGCTTTTAATGAGAGCAATACATTCGTAAAGAATAGTTCACAATCATGCATGTAGTCATCAACGTTTAACAACACCTTGGAAAAGTTGGGAAGAACCGTGGATCTGGAAAACCAAGAAATTGAGCAACAATTCAGTTTTTTAGCATTTTTATTTTTAGTTCTTCACTCAGAATGTGGTCGGTGCTTAAACGGGTGACAGGACTTCAGGCACTTCGCTGGTTTCATTCCAAACATAGCTCGGCATCGTTTTCTCAAAACTGTTCTACTCTCTTCTTTAAAAAACAGACATTGGTCTAGTTCTAGGCTAACAAACTGTGTCCCTGAACTCAGATCTTCTACGATGGCGCATCAGTACTATTAAAACACGCTTAAAGAGCCCGAAGAGCAAACGTTACGGTGCTTCTGAACCTGAACCCAGCTGCATTTAACCAGGGGTTCTGGGTGTTTTTACTTCATGAGGAAATCTCTTTCACAGCTACGTTTGGGCAGGACAGAAGAAGAAAGGGGCTTTGGGACGACACAAGAGGAAGTCAGAGGTTTAGCAAGGCGGTGAGAGACCCTCCAAACAACAGGATGTTGTTTCTCAGCCTCTTTGTGAAGAACAGAGTCACAAACCCTGCATGCCGTTAAGGATTTGCCACAGGCAGACAACCTGAATGAGTTCTCTGAATGACCAAAGGCAAGCTCTACAACCTCTCGAGAGAATCCTGCACCTCCCATTCTCACCCTTCCTCTGGTTTCCTCCCCTCTTTAGAGAAACAACAGGACATTCTGTGAAATGCCTGTATTTGACATGACACCTTCTAGAGACACGCTGTCTCGCTCTCCTCTGATTCGTCTCAGGACAGGAGTTTAGTCAAAACTTCACATGCTAACATGCCTCAAAGCCTTTTAAATCCCCACCCCCATCCATCTCACTCAAATCTCATGAGTGCACACTTTTAAAAGTTACTATCTTTCTCCTGAGTGTTCCCTCTCTCCTCTTTCTGCAGCTTTCCTTGCAGAGAGCAAAAGATTTACTGCAGCGATTGGGTCTGCTTGAAACGTGACTGGCTGCAGCTACGCGACCTGCAGACCTCTCCAGGGGCCCCAGTGGCCACTCCCAACTCATGAACTCAGAACCTGCAGTTTGTCAACACTGAAACCTCACGGACTCCAAACACAAACCGTCTAAGCTCTCACTGGAAAGAGTAATGTCAACAGATCATTTCTTCTGACCACAGGACCTAAACGCAGCAAGACTACAGATGCTTCAGGGCTCCGATTACACTGAGACATGCCACATGTTCACCAGATGACTGGAGCAAACAGTCAAAAACAAAAAAACATATCACAACCTCCAGCTCCACATGGATTCCCTTTAGTATTCCCACCCCCAGGCCTTCTTTAGGATCAGCATTCTCAAGACAAACACACGCAGATGCCATAAACCCACCGGTCACACACCAGAGGCAGAACAACACTCGGACTGACTTCTGTTCCCATAAGAAACTGAGGTTACGGAAGACTGCGTTAAACTGAGTACTCGTGGTCTGTAGAGGCCATGGGCGAAGAAGGCCTCTGGGCGGTTCGTTCAGTGGATAGTTTTTGCAACAAGACTGTGAAACTCTTGGCGTTGAAAAGGTGTTTACGCCCATTTGTTTGTTTAACAGAACTGGAAAAACATCCCATTTAAAAATACTGAAACAAGAAAAAAATGAGCCAAGTTGCTGCAAACTCCAGATTTTTTATTTAGGAACCTTCACGTGATCCAAGACCTGCTTCAAAGGAGAAATACTGCCCTCTAATATTTTTCACTACATTTCTGCAGCATGGTGCATAAACTCCATGACAGTTGCCAAAACTCTCCAGATCTAGAGAGTAACTCTGCATATAAATGACTGTGACGTTGTCTGGAGCCTCTTTTGTGTGAAACTGCTCATCTTCTGTGCAGAAGACCAGGAGCTGCTCAAACCTGTTCTGCTGGCTGGCCCTTCAAACAAGCTCCAACAGCTCACACTGATCCTGGAATTTCTGCAGCCAGGTCGTGCTGAAAAATGAAATCATCTCCATAAAGCTTTTCAGCAGATGGAAGCATGAAGTGCTCCAACATCTCCTGATAGCTAGCTGCAGTGACCCTGCCCTTGATAAAACACAGTGGACCAACACCAGCAGCTGGCATGGCACCCCAGACCATCACTGACTGTGGGTACACTGGACTTCAGGCATGTTGGCATTTCCCTCTGCCCAGTCTTCCTCCAGACTCTGGCACCTTGATTTCTGAATGACGTGCAGAATTTGCTTTCATCTGAAAAAAGTACTTTGGACCACTGAGCAACAGTCCAGTGCTGCTTCTCTGTAGTCCAGGTCAGGCGCTTCTGCCGCTGTTTCTGGTTCAAAAGTGGCTTGACCTGGGGAACGCGGCACCTGTAGCCCATTTCCTGCACACGCCTGTACACGGTGGCTCTGGATGTTTCTACTCCAGACTCAGTCCACTGCTTCCGCAGGTCCCCCAAGGTCTGGAATCGGTCCTTCTCCACAATCTTCCTCAGGGTCCGGTCACCTCTTCTGGTTGTGCAGCGGTTTCTGCCACACTTTTTCCTTCCCACTGAGGTGCCTTGATGCAGCACTCTGGGAACAGCCTATTCGTTCAGAAATGTCTTTGTGTCTTACCCTCTTGCTTGAGGGTGTCAATGATGGCCTTCTGGACGGCAGTCTTACCAGTGATTGCGGTTTTGAGTAATGAACCAGGCTGGGAGTTTTTAAAAGCCTCAGGAATCTTTTGCAGGTGTTTAGAGTTAATGAGTTGATTCAGATGATTAGGTTAATAGCTCGTTTAGAGAACCTTTTCATGATATGCTAATTATTTGAGATAGGAATTTTGGGTTTTCATGAGCTGTACGCCAAAATCATCAATATTAGAAACAATAAAAGGCTTGAACTGCTTCAGTTGTGTGTAATGAATCTAATATATATGAAAGTCTAATGTTTATCAGTGCATTACACACAATAATGCTAATTATTTGAGAAGGACCGGTATTTGTAAACAGTCAAGTTTAAATAAAGCACAATGAAACTGGAACAAGCCACAGAAAGCAGTGTGACCCTTACAGGTTTTAAAGGAAGGTACCAATGCTGTTAAAGAGCTAGTGCTCATCTGTTTAAAGGACTTTAATGAAACACACACACACACACACACACACACACACACACACACACACACACACACACACACACACACACACACACACACACACACACACACACACACACACACACACACACACACACACACACACACACACACACACACACACACACACACACACACACACACACACACACACACACACACACACACACACACACACACACACACACACACACACACACACACACACACACACACACACACACGTCATCAGTATGGACCTTTTATTCATCATGAGGTCACTGAGGGTCAACTTTTATACACAAAAAGTAGAGGAGCATCAAACAGGAGTGCATGAAGGGACATCTTGTAGATTTACACAAAAATGCACGTCACTTAAATACAGTTAAAATATACAGCAGCAGATCAAATTTTACACAAAGGGAATTAAATAAAACTAGGAGTGAAAATAAATAGATCCTTCAAAAAAATCCATTTACATCATTTCATGTAACATGACATGATGCTAAAGCATTTTCACCTTTAGTCCAACCATCTCGTTCAAACGTTTACAGCAGCCCCAAAACACTTACAAGTTCTGCTATACATTTATATTTTATATCCTTCATTTGTTCATGATTTTCACAGTTTTCACAATAAATACACAAGGTCATCATCAATCGTTTTTAGGGCGAGCTAAGGTCCAACAATTATTTGTTTTCATCAATTAATACAAAACGTTTTAGCTAAGAAGTGAAAATACTTGACCAAAATGAGATATCACCTGAATCAGTGCTGGACAGGCTCAACGAACCTCATCAGAAGTAAAGAGATCATTTATTTAAAACTTAAGTTTTGTAGAAGAAAACTCAACCAAGGCACCGACAGAGAAACAGAAACCAGCAGGATGTGACCGGTGGGACCAGCCGTTACTTCAGCGGACATAAAAACATGATTGTGAAAATGAGATTTGATTTTCAGATGCTGTTAATGATGCAGCAGGCTCACAAAACAGCCATAGAAACCATCCCATAATGACAGACGGACAGATACAAGGGTACTCCCACCGCCTCTCTGTGCTTTCTGTAGACCTGTAGCTAGCTGAGCCGTGTCACACCTGCGTTTGGGACCTCATCATCATCATCATCATCATAATAAATGTGTGTGTGAAGTATTCAGGCTATTTCTAAGAACTATAAATATTGTTGAAGTGTTTACAGAAGCAGCGCAGCTGGGACATTACAAGCACATGTTGGAAGAGCATGAAAGCACGGCGATGTTTACTCACTAAACTCATGAATATAGTTGATTAGGTGATCAAGATGCATGAAAAAGCAGAAGCTAAACGTTTCACTACTGTAGTCAAAAGGAAAGATGGAACTAGACGTCTCAGGGTTAGGGTGTTAAAAGTCACATGTAACCAATGAGAAGCTCGTGTTATGTGGCGAAGTGGGCTCTCTTGTGAAATAACAGCTACCAGCCGGGGTGAAAGTGGAATCAGGCGTGGATAGAACCGCCTGGAGCCTGCAGCAGAGTGAACAGGCACTCTCCGGGCACAGTCTGCATAGTGCTTCCCAAACTCTCCAAGTGAATTATTATAGTTTGACCTGAGGTGGGGAATTTATGGCTGACCTATTTCCACTTGAAACAACATGTTTACTGACCTCTAGTTAAAGGGTGAAGCTGCTGGGCAGAGGTGGGAGGACCACAACTGTCAGGTTTACAGTAAACGTTACCGCATCACTGGGATGAAATGTCAGGACAACCTTTAGAGTCTGTTCGTAAGACTGCACCTCTCTATAGTTAGCATAGATGACCCAATGGCTTGCCCACGGGCCTGAACAGGAGACAGGTTACAGGCAGAGGTGTGAAGACAGACTCCAGAGAACAGAGCACAGCCAGAACCGCAGACAGCAGGAAAACCTCTCTGATGGACTACAGGGTGAAGACCGTCAATGCTCACCGGGACAGTCTTAGACAGGATGAGCTGGAACCAGTTTAGACACAGAAACCAGCAGCACGCTGGTCCTTCTCCAGGCTGCATGCAGGTTTCTCCACCAGGAGGGTGGAGGGATTGGTTCAGGTGGGTGGGGGGTGGGGGGGGGGACGGGTCCTTATGGAGAACAGGGGCGTTGGAGTAATGGAAGGTGTGTTTCAGCGCTACGGAGACAAGGGGAGACAAAGACAGAAGAAGACATTTAGGCATATTTATAACAGCTGACATTATTATTATTATTATTGTTATTATGAACTGCACTGGGGTCCTTACTAAACAACAGCTGTGTGTTCATCGTTGTGGAAATTCTTATGTTTATTAATACTTGACCATTGATTCAATCAACTGAATGTAATATGTATTGCTCTTCTCTCTCTCCCCCCCCCCCCACCCTCCCCTGTGTCCAGATGTTCGGGGCATTGTGCCACAGTTAGAACTGTGTGACTTGTCTGTTCATTGTCTCCTTTATCTCTTCGACTACAGGAAATGGGTTATTGATAAACATATTGATAAGATCCATGACAATCGTTCAGGTTATTTGGATGTAATAAACAGGTGATCAGATCGGACTTCTGACCTTTTAGCGCCTGCAGGAGGATTTTGAGTGAGCACTAGGAGCTCGGGAAGGTGCAGACTTGACAGCTCCAGGCTCTCTGCAGACCCCCGCCATCCTGGTGCTACCATGCTGACTCTGAGCCAGCAGAGAGGTGGTGTGTGCGTGTGGCTCTGACTGAAACGCAGCTGCTGCTGCTGCTGCTGCTTGGACAGGTTTAGACCTCTGGGTCGCCTCTTTTCTTCTCACAGAAAGCTCTACCTGTGGTTTTGGACCACACATTAGTTTGCTTTCATCCCATGCTTTAGATGTGTTAGGGTACACACGCACAGCTTTGGAGGAAGTTAGACTATCAGCAGGTGAAGAACACCTTTCCCTGCTGGAAGAGGAAGGAGCAGCACGAGAAGTGATGAAAGTGTTTTGACGCAGAGGAACTGAAAGAGCAAGTCACCCCTTACAAGAAGCGTACCTCACTCCCACTTCATGTTTGAAAAATGCAACAAATGCTGTTGCCTAGCAGACCAAGAGGGTGGAGCCACTAACAAATACACACACTCACGACATTGTGACATCATAGTGTACCAGTTTACATCATAGCATACCTCTTAGCCAATAGCGGTGGCAGATTTAAATTCAAATCCAGTGAAGAGTTTTTACCTGACAACGGCACAACACTGACAGTTTCAGGCAGAAATTTTAAATTTTAACTAAAATGCACTAAAGTGCTAAACTATTGACTACACGTGTATGCAGCACAATTAGACACGCATTTATATAGTTTATCAGAAAAAAAAAGTTGATTTGGGGGTGACTTGCTCTTGAAGCTCTCCTTCTCGATGCAGCTCTTTTAGAACAACCAACATCTGTTTTCGTTAACTCGCTGTTCAGAGAACTACTGGAGTCTCTACGTGTCAGACAACATCCACCACCTGAGACGGTGTTAAAGACATCCCTAACGCTGTGGCTTCTAATGAAGGTGGCATCCCGTGGGAGAGCCCCGCCTCTGTGGGAGGGGCTCTCTGTCGGAACGCTGCTATTGGAATAAAGAGAAGAACAGGTTCTTACAGGGCTGGTGTTCAGACTTCGAGTTAGAGCCCTCAGGTGGTGTGTGGCTGAAGCAGGAACACTGCTGCCGAGAACCGGGCTAGCCCGCGAGCTGCTCCTCAGCTGAGGCCGAGCAGGGCTGCTCCGGGGACTCCGAGGGGCCCGGCCCGACTTGTTGGCGAGCTCCTTGGCTCGGGAGCGGCGGGGGCTGCTGTTGAGGCTGTGTGGATACTGAGGAGCTTCCAGGTCCTCCAGGCGTTGAGTGAGAGCCAGTTTCTGCTGGATGGCCATGCGCAGCAGAGAGTTCAGGGTCTTCTTCTCATCTTCTGCAGCTGCCAGCTGCCTCTGCATCTCATCCAGCTGGGTGACGTACTGGTCACACCTGGAAAATGTGCACAGCAACAGCATGCAACACACAAACACACACACACACACACACACGAGCATGTTAGTTTAGACACACACACACACACACACACACACACACACACACACACACACACACACACACACACACACACACTTGATGGCTATGCGCCATCTACTGGACACAAAGAGAAGAGCAGCCAGAGGCTCAGGCCCTGTGACGTGTGGGTTAGTGGTACCTTTACATGATGAGCTGAACTAGCGTAGCGCCTTTCTGAGTCAGAGGACTCCAAACTGCTTTACACTACTACAGCCAATCAATCATCCATTCACACATTCCATACTCGATCATTCCACCCTGTAAACATCTAAGAAACCTTGAAGTTGCAGCCTGCATGAGTCTGCTGGTAAATGTTCTAGTTTTTACGTTGTGTTTGAATGAGTTTCTATGGTGACATGACCAGAAATGTCACCAACACGGTGGTGGGAAAGGGCAATGCTGCCTAAAATCTCTGATACATTTGTGTGGTAACGTTCTGCATGGCGATGTACCCTTTTCTTCTGTTAGGACGTGTAAAAACATTCTCACACACCAGATGAATTGTAGGAGCCTGACCAGCCGGCCCCACGCTTCCTTATGGGAAGCATCTAGTTCTCTGTGATGAAAACATTAAACTCTAAACTGAACTAAAGAGAAAAATGTCAAAAACACAAATAACATTTCTTTCTTGTTCCTCAAAAAGGTTTTACTTCCGGACTGAATAACTGCAGGTAAAATGATGCTCTGCTGTGTTTCATATCAATAATATTACAATAAGGTTGGAGGTTTATCCAGTTTGTTGAACTGTGCTCAGGCCAGCAGATCCGTGGTGGTCTGACCCACCGCAGCGTAAACGAAACGTAGCGGGAAAACAAGTAAACAAAACTGCTCTGTGTTTTAAAAAAGAACTACAGCATGGAGTTAGAGATACGACGCAGCAAGAACACACCTAAGATGTTCAGAGTAATCCCACATAATCTGTTTTCAGTGGTACGTCGGTTGTTTGAACCGTCGACTGCTACAGATCCAATATGGTGGCAAAAGGTCTACACTTCAGCGCTAAACATCGCCTCTACACATTTCGTTTTTGTTTCATCTTATTCCCACCTCTTGTATCTACTAGCGGTTTCATAAAATAGTACATTCGTACCGATTTCAAAAGTTAATTTCTTCTTCTAAAGTGGACCTTCTCTTTATTCTGATCGCTGTTTGAATGTGGGACTACTTTTTTTTAGCACAAATAGTAAAGTGGCTCTCACGTGGTCGTTGTAGACCAATGCCGTGCTCGTATTTAGTAACTAGGGAGCCAACATAGTGGTGTACTCCAGTGGGAAAATCGCAGCGATTATGATTTAATTACCTTAGAAACTCGTAAATTTAAGAACACAAATTATTGTTATGGAAACGTATTTAATGTAATGCCAGGGAACAAGTTTCTGTCAATATTTATTTAAATTAAAATGCTCTTACCAGTTAGTGTTTCCAAGTCTGTGACCAGCAGCTCTTCTTTCACCATTTAAATGATCCCAGTTTAGCCTGTTCCCATCAACTCTCGCCGCTGACCCAACACCGTACGGCTGAGCACCTTCAGTATTTAACAGTTCCTATTCAGAATCTGGAGCTTCTTGCTGCTGCTCCAAACCCATTTTTTCTGAGCAGAGCCAGGAACGGTTTACTTGAGCGGCGTCACTTCCGGTTTCCAGCAAGAGGCGCCGTTTTTAGACAGATGAGCTAGGAGATCCTAGTTGGATCAGTAATAGCACTGTTTTCTCTCAAATAACTTCCTTTTTTAAATGAAATTATAACATCTAGACCAGTTAAAATGTAAGGGCTTCATTAACGTGGAAGACACACTTTAGACGTGGTTTTAGACGGATGTTGTGAATTAACTTTTGGCTAGATTGGGGTTAGGACTAGAACAGCACTGGATAGGGTATGGGTTAGGCATAGTGGAGTCCCAAAAACGAATGGAGGTCAATGGAGGGTTCAGAGGGATATTTTAGGACAAGGGACATACTCTAAACACACTTCTAAACTAACGAAGACTTGAATGAAAGGAAATGGGTCTTTGTGGTGACGAGTACTTCCTCCACTTGATGGCGTCTCTGCACCATCAGACCTTTAAAACTTTAATCTTGGGTCTGCTGGAGCCGACAGCAGCTTTCTCCCATCCTTCTAAGACATCGCCACAGCAAACAGACCCAGACAGTCGGATGCTTCTCTGGGATTCATGTGGCTGATAATAAAAATGCTGTCAAAAACAGGAGTAAACAGGCACTCTGAGCTTCATCCAGCTGAGCACCGCTCAACAGCCAGGACCAACTATGAGGTGTAAGGCTGGAGCCCTCGAGTCATCGGTGATAAATGGTGCTCTGATCACTTTTCTGATTGGGTTTGAATCTGTCAGCTTGAGCTGTCCCAGAAGCACTCTGACCCAGGTGCTCCAGTCCTCTTCTTTACTTCATAGCTGTCACAAACAGCGCACTCCCATCAAAGCCATTATTGATGCAAACCTACGATCAGAGCAGCGTCTGGTGGCCTTCCTTCTACCAGCCTACAGCTAACATCTGACTCCCTCCTGTTGAGACAAATCAGCCTTTGCTTTCCCCCACCAGCACAAGGCAGAGCATGTGGTTGGTAATCTTCATGTGAACTGGTGGTGCGTTCACAGACATGAACTCCGTAAGCCTATTAGGCGAGCGGCGGCTAAAGCCCCGCGTCAACAAGCACCAGCACACTTCTAGGAAGGGAAATCACCATCTTCCCCTCATACTAAAACACTTTCCGTGGATGAATACATTACGGTTCCAGCTGCTTCCAGATGGGATCCAAAACAAAAAGAAAACTTACCGACTGGCGAACATGACTCGTAGTGAGGAGAATGTAGCAGCATCCTCCTTCAGAGCTTTGAGCTCGTTCCGCAGTTTCATCATGGTTTCTGACACCAAGCTCTTCTCAGTCTCATACTTGGTCTTCAGGTTGGACAAGGCCACTTCAGCCGTCTGCAACAGTCACAAATACATTTGACCCCTAAATGAACACGATCACGAACGACTTATGGACAACACAGATTGTGTGACACTTAAACCTTCTCCACAGGTGAGAATAGTCTGTGTGGAAAAGAGCCAAACATAAATGAAAACCATAAAAATGCACGCTTACATACGCACACAGGCACAGCGGCATCTGTGGACGGAGGGACACTTTCATACGGACTGACTTGTTTTCTGGACCATTACTGTATTTTAATATAGCATTACAGCTAAAGTAAACTCCTGACAAGAGTAACCCGACACGTCACTAAAAGCCTCTGCAAAAAGTTTCATTACAACTCGGACAAAATCTTCAAGCACTTCACTTCTACTCCGACTTAAACAACATTCAGTTATTTATTTTAGGACCACATTTCATAATAGGGGTTGTATCAAGTAGTCGACTTCACGGCTCTGTAGTGACTTGTTATGCCTGTCATCGACTAGTTGCTGTCGCGTGATAATGACCGACAAGATGCAGTCCTCGGAAAAGACAGCAGGTGACGAGCGCCCGTGCGTCTGGAGGCAACACGCTGTGCCAGAGCGTCGGTACTGACGCCCGCCGTAAAACGGACATTTGGCCCAATTGTGACCTTTACCCTCTCGCAATTTAACCTTCAAAACTCCAGCGAACCAGTGTGGGCCCGGCTTTAGTCCAACACAAAAATGCCGCCTGCTTGCAGTGACTTAGGTATGTACTACCCCCCCATCGCCACGGGAACACACATCGACACTTTAAACACAAGTTCAGCTTCTTACCTGTTTGTTTGCCTTCAGGACGGTTCTGAGGGTGGCAATCTGCTCCCTTTTAGTGCTGAGCAGAGATTTGAGTTTCAGAACTTCCTCCATTAGGCTCTCGGTGTCTCGCTCTGCTTCTGCGCTGCTGCTGAGCCCCGAGTACGGCATCACGCCCTTCTGACGACACAGATCCACAGCCACCTGGGCAAGCACAAAGGGGCTCATCACTGTTTGTGTAACTCACGCCATCAAATCAATCGTTTGGCAAATTTCAAATACTACTGAGATAGTATTTAATTTTAATCTAATCTAATCCAACCTTTCAACAAGTAGAAACGTTGATCTGAAATGTAGGGAAGCAACAATAATTCTGTGTTTCTTTTCATTTTTTTTTTTTTAAAGGATCATTTCCTTGCGGTTTGCTCAGAGGCCACAGCTCAACTTTGACCCGATAATCCAACGCAGCCAGGTGCGTGCCGGCCCGTCCTACAGCTGATGCTGCCTCTGGGACAGACAGGAGTTATTCAGGAACGTTAGCTGTCTGAACAGTAGATGGGCCTGGAGGTTATGGGTTACGAACCAGATTTTATCTGTACGTTTAACGTTTTCACTGAAGTAGCAGGTAATCAATAGTTAAAGGTTGGGACGCCGACACATCCATTTAGTCACAACAACTAGGACATGTGTCTTCTTACCCTGAGGTGCTTAACCTGGCACCGGATGACAGCGACCAAGTTGGAAACATTGGATGGATCTCTGAAGTCCAGGGTCGGGGATCCGGGGCAGGTCAGAGCGTCTCCAGAGACTCCTGCACTGTCCACCTCTCCCATGAAGTGCAGAGCTGAAGCTTTGGAGACAAACATGTCATTGGCTCTGGGTTTCTTCTGGGAGTTTTGCTGGGAGAAGACGTGGTGAGATCTTCGACCGCTTCCTCCACCACTCGCCCTAGCCCCATCGCGGTAATAGTCCAGGGTGACCCGTTTGGGAGTCAGGTTGTTGCACACACAGATGTGGTGGTACAGGTTGGACAGCTCCTCGGAGAACGCCAGCAGCTCTTCCTGGGCAACGTTCAGGTGGCCTTCAGAATCGGTCGCCACCTTTCGCGTGGCTCCAATCTCCCTTTCCAGCTCACTGATGCGCTCTTGATCTTGCTTGCTGGACTTGATGCACTGACGGATCTTGTCGGCCAGTTCCTGGGCCTCACCTCTCCAGCGGTCCTTCTCCTGCTTGTATCTCTGCTCCAGGGTGTTATAACGAGCTCCTGCCTGAGACAGTTCGTCTCGCAGCTTCAGAAGCTCTTCACTAGCTGCACGCATCCGCGCCTCCAGCACCTCCTTGCTCTTGGTGTCCACCTCGTAATCAAACGCTGCCGTGCCATCCTCTCCGGCTTCGGCCTCGTGCCTGCTCTCCACATCTGGGTTTTGCACGGCGTCCAGCTGCTGCAGCAGAGAGCCAACCCTGTCTTCCTGCTGACTGAGTGCCTGTTTGGACATCATCAGCTGCATCTGTAGCTCCTCCACCTTACAGGTCAGGCTAGACTTATCTCGTTCTGCCTAAAAACACACAAATAAAACACATTAGAAATAGAAACCATTCGTTTTAATTCATGTAGCTGAAACGCGATTTATTCAAGTGAACAATTAAAAATGATACGTTTCTCCTCCACCACCCATTAAAAGCTTAATGCATGTTTTATGTAACGCCCCGCAGGTCAGGCGTCTGTCCGGTTGGAGCTTTTAGACTCAACCCCCAACAGGCGTGTGTTGTAAATAATTAATTTCCATCAAACGGAGGAGGAACACCGTTTTATTTTCTAACAGGAAACTGATGTTCGCCGAGTCTGCCCAGCTTACTCAGTCAAACAGACTTCACATTTAACATTCCTTCTCCAGCAACACAAAGAGGAAGTGGTTTAAAGCAGGAAGAGGCCTCTCTGCCACGCAGCTAGACTCACGTGGGGTGAGAGAGCTTAACAACGCCGAATCAGAAACGACACAAAAGTAGTTCTGCAAATGAAAGCGCTGAACATTTTTAATCATAATAATAATGATAATACATTTTAATTAAAGCACCTTTCAGGGAACTCAAGGTCACCGTACAACAAAAATAATAAAAATCAAGTCAAAAGTTTAAAGAAAGTAAAAACAATCGACTCAGTTATTTCAGATGAACGAGTAACTGAATTACATGTTTTGTTGCATTTAGTAAATCTGTCTTCTTTCCCTAAAGAAGGGATCCGGTACCTCCCAGTAGGAGCGGATCTGTCGTGGTTTCTCACCTGCAGAAGCTGCTGCTTTAGTTTCTGACTGTCTGAGAAGTGGAGCTCGCTCAGCAGATCCGACACCAGTCCTGAAGCCGGAGCCCGCAGGAACATGTCGCTGCTGCGGGACGCGGAGTAGCGACTGATCAGGCCGTTACTTTTGGAGCCGCTGGAGTGAGCGGAACCAGAACCGTTGTTGTTACTGTCTTCCTGGTTCTCTACCTCTCCCCCCTGCCCCTCCTCCTGACCATCATCCAGCTGCTCCAGGTGGAGCTCCAGGTTCCCCACAGAATCAAAGGGGTTAAGGGTCAAGGCAGAGAGCTCTCTCCGCAGACTGTTCTTCTGCTCCCTCTCCTCCTTCAGCGCTTCCAGCGCCTCCTCCAGCTGCCGCTCTGCAATCTCCCTCAGCCTCGCTGCCTCCTCCAGCTGTGCCCGCTGCTCCTCCTGCTCCTCATTCTTCTGGGACAGCTCAAGCTTGACGGATTCAAATTCAATCTGAAAAGTGATCAGAGCACCAAACCGTCTTAATTGTCTAATTAAGAGCTAGAATCTGAACATCATGTTGGCGCCACGCAGACACAAACACAGCAGAACTTGTGTTACCAAGCTGGATAAACACTGACCTGGTTTTCCTTCAGCACAGACACCTGTTTTTGTAAGGATATGTTCTCCTCCTCCAGCTCACCATTGTCCTGTAGCTGACGTAGCTCACGCACTTTATATTCCTTCATTTCATCCCTCAGATGGCCCTTCTCTGCCTCCAGACACTCACACTCCTGAGGAAGACGGAGCACGTTGTCAACAAAACTTTAAATGTAAAAACACATGAAAGTCTGACACAGTAGTGACGTTGGAGGACAAAACCCACACATCTTTACTAGATTATACCTTCTTAAGCTGAGCGGAGAGCACCCCCAGCCTTTCAATCTCTGCGTGGGCGTTGCCCAGAGTAAGACGGGCCTGTTTAAGCTCTCCCTGAACCTCCTCCATCCTGGTTGCCATGGCAGCCTCTTTAGTGGCAGTCTCCTGCAGCAGACTTTCTTCCCGGCACTCTCCATCAGCTGCTGCACGCTTTTGGCTGCTCACAGAATCTGCAAACGCCTTCAAACACACAAAAGGAGTTAAGGAATGAGAAAACATCAAGACTCAGATGGACGACAGCATCCAACACTTCAAACATACGTTCACAGAGAGCCAACAGGAAGTGCACTGTAAACAGCATTCTGTAAGAAATATCAACAAGATGTCCAGCTGAGTTAAACTAGATCAAGAGAAACATGTAACTGATACCTGTAATCTGATTACATTGACAAAAAACAACAAAGTTCTGAGAGAACTTAGACCTGGACAACTTTTTGCACTATGGCTTGTTTTCCCACAAACTGGAATGAAAAAACACACACACACACACACACACACACACACACACTAATTTGAGAAACTGCCGTAGAGTCCTGTAGTGAAGCTAACTGACAGAAAATGGCTGTTGAGAACATAAAGAATGACCAGAGTCACTGGTGCTCTGAAACCTTGATTTCTAAATGAAAGTGTCTTTAGGATTTTCTCTTCTGTAAGTCGTTTAACCACTGCAACAGTCTAGCTACATGAGGGATTACTGACTCACACAAGGACGTTTTTCAAAGCCTGTTTCTGCAGCACCAAAGCCTCTGGTTTTATTCAAGATTTCCACCCAGAGAGAACATTTATGCACAAGTCAGGTGGTTTGGGATCAGTGAACACGTCAGGCTTACTACTTCGACTGCAGATTTAGACTAAATGAATAAGCAGATAGTCTTACTGTTTACAGATAATTTCATCTGGAGCTAACCTAATTCAATAGAAAACTATTGTCCAGTAAAAAGTTTCATAATAAACACAAACTCATCAACGGTGAGTGGCATCGTTGTGATGCCTCCATCGGTGCCTGTGCACACACAAGATGCTCTGGGGTCTCATTTATCAAACACTGTGAAGAATCCTTACTAAAACCGTACTTAAGCTCAGCAAAAAAAAAGTACTTATGCCAAGTAGGTTTGTGGTTTATCAAACATGGAGTACGCACAGCTGCACGCAATCTCCGCTTCATAAATCAGAAACTATCTAGAAAGGTTCTCAGCTGCTTTTTAGTCACATCCCGCCCTCACCACGCCCACTTACTGCCATAAATAGTCAAAGGCAAAGTGCCCTGTGGATCTCGTGCATATACATAAGCCGGCTGTTGCAGCGCTCCACCAATGACGATAGCGACCGTAGATCAAGGCAGATCAAGAAAGCCCTGTTTCACAGAAGCAGAAGTTGAGGTACTTGTGGGTGAGGTGGAGAAATGTAAGGAAGTATTTTTGCAAAACAAATAAGAGAAAATCCATGGAGTGGCACAGCGTTGCTGAAGCCGTCAATGTTGTGAATTCTTCAGAGAGATCTGTGGCGGATATAAAAAAATGGTCCAATCGGGATTCGATTCCCAGACTCCCGGGTGAAAGTCACGTGCACTAACCAGTCACCCAAACAGAGATCTCCCCTGTACAAGTAGCCAGGGCGCATGATCAATCGGGTCACAGTGACAGGACACACACACCGTCACAGACGCATGATGTTCTGTCTCAATCTGCCCCCCTGCTGATATTCTGTATTCTGTATTCTGCGCTTCAGGTGTCTGTGTGTGTGTGTGTGTGCGTGCGTGCGTGCGGAGGGGGTCTTGTTCTGTGTGAAAATGAAGCAGTACAAGTGATAATGCTGCAGGATTTCATAATGTTATCCTTCTCAGCAGCAGCACTGCAGGTGCTCTCCATGTCCAACATGTGTGTAAGCCAGGCCCTTAGTCAACTTAGTTGCGCACATTTTTTCGCTAAGTTTTCTTTCATGAATCTCAAAGTTTGCGTGGAAAGCTGCTTACACAGTTTTCCGACACCGTTTTGTGCGTAAGCAAGCTTGATAAATGAGGCCCCTGGTTAGTGACATCATCACCGAGACAAAACTGACATTCAGCTTCATGGATGATTTCATTTTAGACCACAACTAAAACTGACATGTGATTTAAGAGGAAGCAGAGTACTTTTGTAAATTCTTATGGTGCAAAAGTGATGCTCTAAAACTAAAATCAGACAATAACACCAACCAAGACAGCTCCTCACGCACTAAAGCTCAAATGAAAAGACTGAGTAGGTTAATCTTAAGATTCGCATATTTGCCAACTATTCGATAACAGAGAGCTCAGTTTTAGTCCTGAACTCAAATAACACGACTGACATGACCCCTACAAGCTGCCTGGAAAAAATAAATCGATTGTAAAATGTATTTTAGGTAATGTTTGTACTAACCGTGAACTTATTATTTTAACGGCGTAAAACCACAAACCGAGAAATCTGTCCTGAGAAAGTTGCACTTGAAAGCGGCGGAGGAGTAATAATTGTGTAAAATAGAAAAAGCACATGTTACAGATTAAATAATAAAACTGAACAAAGGGCCCTGGGAGTTCGTACCTCTTTGATCTGCTGTAGCTCCAGTTTGAGACTCTCATGCTCCTCCTCCAGCTGCCTGTGCTTCATCTTAAGGGCAGAACTTTCCTCCAGCACAACCAGCCCATAACGCGCTGCCTGCAGCTTTTCCTCCGTGGCCTCTTGGAGCTCCAGTGTCAGTCGCATCACCTCAGCATTCAAGTCTCTGCTCCCCATGTCGGCTTCAGCTTCTCCCTCAACTTCTCCACCTGCTAGGTCTGCATCCGCCTCCAGCATCCTTGCCTGGCCTCCCACCTGTCTGCTGCTGTTGGGTTTAGACACTGGCCCCTGTCACTGCTCCAGCCTCATTACAAAGTCCTACTAAGGATAAAACACAGCGAAGAAAGGACATAAAAGACAGCTTTTTGGTGTAGATTAAAAAATCTATTATATATTTTAACTGTTTATTTTTGTGAAGCGCCTCGTGATTTCCATCTTGAGAGGCGACATATAAAAAAGTGTTTCTTTCCTTTTTTAGATTCTGTTTAATCATAGTGGCATTAAACTGGTCAAACTGGACTCAAAACTGGGATTAACTGTGACATAAAATTGCTTCAGCCTAAGCTCAGAACAGCCAACAGCTATCTTACAAACCAGTGTAACCCAGCTATCTACCCGGCAGTCGTGTGTGTGTCATATTACAGAGCTGACTCTGCTTTTGTTATCAGGTAAAACAAACGTTTTGGTTCCACGGTGACGCTTCGTACCTTTTAAAGATCATCAAGGACGAGTCCCCGGCTCTCAAAGCTGTCAAAAATCGAGACAGTGGTCAACCATCGGCTACACCAGGGTCTCCAGAACCAGCGCAGACCCGGAGGTCAGCAACACGACAGCTGGCTTGGCCAAAAGCACAGGGTGTAGTCAATTGTCCCCCATTTTGGTGTGGTGTCCTCTCATGTTCTGAATCTGTCCTGTGTGTGTGCCAGGAGACATGTGGCTAAACTAAGACATCCAGACAGTATCCCACCACCACGTTTAACATAATTAGATCAGCTAACAGACTCCAGCTCAGAGAGGGAAGAAGAGCTGCTGGAGAGATGAGAAGTCGTCTGACAGGGATGCTAAAGCCAAGACGACACCGGACACAGAAACGGGACACTATCGGACAGCTAGCATCAGTAGCGTAGCTTAACGTGGATGAAAGTAGTAAATAAAATCTAACATATCATCTCAAAACAAATAGAAATATCTAACAAATCGACTGCTGCTGGTACGTTATCGACCAAACAAACGCCACTCACGCGCCCATCTTTAGAATCCTATCAGACAAGCTAATTAGCTCAACAGTCAGCCATCACGAGCCCATACGCACTTACCCCGAGCCTTCTGACCTAAAATGAAGCTATTCGGCCGGCCGCCGCAAAGAGGAAACTCCTCACCGCCTCCAGGAGCTGCAAATGACAGCGGGCTCCTAAGCAGTTAGGACTGGTGCGAGGCCAGTTTGGCGTATAGTGGTAGCCGCTCCCCTTCCTCACACCCACCTGCTTCACTGAACTCGCGCAGGGTCGCGTGTCGCGCGCCGAAAACGTGAATGCCCAACTACCCCCTCTAGCTTAGCAGCGAGGCAACGCAGCTACACTAAAACACTGTTTATTATCTGTATTTCTGTAATAAAGCCTTAGATAATCGTACAAGCATACATTTATAAAGCGTTATGCTAGAAATGCTCTGAATTAGTTACTTAATAATTATGAGATTGCTACAAACAATCTTTTCCGGTTGTATGTTGCGTCACGTCCGGGGTACTTGAACGTTGCATTTGGCGTTTTTGTGCGGCTTTCAGGTGTACTTGGGTTTCAACCTGCATAATGAAGATCGTTACGTGGAACATAAACGGCATCAGGACGTTTAAAGGCGGCATAAAGAAGACTCTTGATTCTCTGGACGCCGATATCATCTGTGTTCAGGAGACAAAAGTAACGAGTAAGAGTTGGAAAACAGGAAAGCTGTCCCGATGTGCTCCTGCTGCTGTTTATTAAAACACACTGAACCTGTATATGTGTTTCTCAGGAGACCTACTGGATGAAAAAACCGCCATTGTTGAAGGATACAACTCCTTCTTCAGCTTTAGTCGAGGACGCAGCGGCTATTCAGGTTAGACAGCTTTTACCCGCCAAAATAAAAGCCCCAGAGTTATTGGTAATGAATATGTATGTGGCAGTGTGAGCGTCCTGTCACAGTGTCCCGATTGATCATGCGCCCTGGCTACTTAACCAAGGGGATGTCCCTTTGGCTGACTGGTTAGAGAGTATGACTCTCACCCGGGCCCTCGCCTCTCCACCCTGCCACATGCATCACCAATCAGATGCATTGATGGACATTAAAGCCTATCTTCGTTTCTTTATTGCCCTATAATCATTACTACTCCACCATGAGCCAGGTTTTGTTTTGCACAGGTGTTGCTACTTACTGTAAGGACATTGGCACTCCTTTGGCTGCTGAGGAGGGCCTCACTGGTCTGCTGACCAATCATGAAGGTGCTGTTGGTTGCTATGGAGACCACACTGACTTTTCAAATGAAGAGCTGCAACTTTTGGACAGTGAAGGACGAGCCCTCATAACACAGCACAAAATCCTGTAAGTGAATCAGGTCAGATTGAACCCCACTGCGTTTTAATCACCGTCTTCCAAAACCATGCAGAGATATGCTCTCAGTGTATGTAATGTTTTGCTGATGTTGCAGCCTTGTATCATTATTATTATTATTATTTGTTTCTGTTTTTCCCCGCAGCTGTCAGGACAAAGAACAGACGGTTACTGTAATAAACGTGTACTGTCCACGAGCCGACCCTGAGAAGCCAGACAGGAAGCAGTTCAAGCTCCAGTTCTACAAGCTGCTTCGGTGTCGGGCTGAAGCTTTGCTAAAAGACGGGAGGTGAGGGTTTTCATAAGGTTTTAGCATTTCTGTGACAATGTGTGTTCCAGTACACTCAGCTTTATGATTATTAAACACCGATATCTGATAGAGACAGATTTATTTAGCTATTTATCTTTAAAAGTCAAACTTTGGGGTCTTTTTAACAGTTTGGGTTGTATTGTAAGACGTTTAACTAGGAGGAATAAACGGTAAAAGGTGGCTATAATGTCTGACCTTTTCTAGTATCTTCATATTTTAGGTGCTTGCTGTCCTTTAACATGTCTGACATCATCGTTTTTTCTGTCCTTTTCTCCAGCCATGTGATCATTCTAGGCGACGTGAACACATCTCATCGGCCCATTGACCACTGTGACCCAGATGATGTTGTAAGTGTGTGTTACACCAGCTGCTCCCTTAAAATTCAGTTCAGTACTATTCAATTCAATTCAATTTTATTTATAAAGCGCCAAATCACGACAAGAGTCATCTCAAAGCACTTCACATAATAAACATTCCAATTCAGGTCAGTTCATTAAGCAATCAGTAAAAAGTTTCCTATATAAGGAACCCAGCAAATTGCATCAAGTCACTGACTAGTGTCAGTGACTCTACAGCAATCCTCCAGCAGTCTAAGCCTATAGCAGCATAACTACAGAGATAACTCTGGATAACCTAGCCTTTTAGATGGAGGGATGTTGGAGGCAGGACAAGGGAGAGCCGTCTTTACCGACTGTACACTCCACCTCCCTCTACTCCCCCACTTGTCCTGATTTAGGCTAACATCAGATTTTAACCATAGGCCCTATCAAATAAAAATGTTTTAAGCCTATTCTTAAAAGTAGACAAAGTGTCTGCCTCACGGACTAAAGCTGGGAGCTGGTTCCACAGGAGAGGAGCCTGATAGCTAAAAGATCTGCCTCCCATCCTAATTTTAGATATTCTGGGAACCACCAGTAAACCTGCAGTCTGAGAGCGAGGTGCTCGGTTAGGAACGTATGGAACAATCAGATCACTGATGTATGATGGAGCTTGATTATTAAGAGCTTTATATGTGAGAAGAAGGATCTTAAAATCTATTCTGAATTTAACAGGTAGCCAATGTAGGGAAGCTAAGACAGGAGAGATATGATCTCTCTTTTTAATTCTCTTAAGTAATCCAGTCTTGATGTAATAAATGCATGAACTAGTTTTTCAGCATCACTCCTGGAAAGTATGCTTCTAATATTAGCAATATTCTGAAGGTGGAAAAAGGAAATCCTACAAACCTGATTAACCTGGGATTTGAATGGCATGTCCTGGTCCAAGATAACACCAAGGTTGCTTACTTTGTTCTCAGAGATTAATGTAATGCCATTCAGGTCAGGTGATTGGCTAAGCAATACTACATCCCAATTTAGCATGTGCTTTATAAAATGGTGACTGCAAACAGAACTGAGTGCTTTTTACGCCTGTTTGTTTCCAGAGTCTGACACTCTCTGAGAAACAATGGCTGAAAAATGTACATGTTGGCTCCATTTAGAAAAATGTTTTAATGCAGTGAAAATAAATCTGTAATAGTTTGTTGCTGCAAGTGTGCAACAAACTCATGAATACCAAACATCTTTTAACCTTGAGGAAACTAAAAAGACAACATAGTGAAAGGTAGCATAAACTCCTGCAGTGATGCACAAGTAAAACAACACGTCGCCAGTATAAACCCCTAGAATTAGCTTGTTTTTCTTTTAAAAGGTGAACTCGAAAGTAGGAAAGCGTGTCCTCTAAGCTTAGCTGTGACTCTTCTGTAAATGAGGTGTTCTAACGACTAAACCACCTCTCCCTCAGGATGATTTTGCTGAGAACCCTGGGAGAAAATGGCTGAATGAGTTTTTGCACAGCGGCAGTCCGGACGATGACGACGCTGAAAAAGACCACGATGTGGAGTCGGAGGTGACGGATCGCATTCCTGCAGGGAAATTTGTGGATACCTTTCGATACTTCCACCCAGCTCGTACCAACGCCTTCACGTGTTGGTCCACCCTGACGGGAGCACGGCAGACCAACTACGGCACACGGATTGACTACATATTTGCGAACTATGAACTTGTCACAGAGCAGTTTGTGGCAGCAGACATCACACCAGAAGTGGAGGGGTCAGATCACTGTCCTGTCTGGGCACGACTCTGCTGCTCTCTCCTTCCCAGCTCCAAGCCTCCTCCCCTCTGCACTCGCTACCTGCCTGAATTTGCCGGCAAACAGCAGAAGCTCTCGCGCTTCCTTGTTAAGGTGGACCAAAAACGGACTCAGCCTGAGCAGAAGACTATCTTACCTGGTTCTCAGGAGGAGGAGGAAAGGAGGGAGAACTTAAACCCGTTTCTAAAAGATAGCATCACTGGTAAAAAGCGGCCATTAATCTCAGACTCTGCTGTCCCAAAAGGGAAAAAGACAAAGTTGGGTAGCAGTTCTGTGAAGCCACAGGGCAACCTCCTCTCATTCTTCAAACCCAAATCCGTTCGTGACAAGGCTCTGGTTCTGGATGAAGGTTCCCCCACACACAGCAGCCAAAGAGAAGCCCCCACTACTGACTTGAGTTCAGCCACAGACGCCTCGACTGAGCCTGGTTTGGCCCAGCCATGCGACAGCAGGACAACCACGGAGACGCGTAAACCGAGTACTTTAACCACACAGCCCAACGCGGGACAGTCCGAGGTCAAGAAAGGGTCATCATCAGTGTTTTGGAAGTCTGTGCTTCGTGGCCCACCCCCACCCCCCTGCTGTAAGGTCCACGGGGAACCCTGTGTGCTTCGTACGGTCAAAAAGGAGGGGCCCAACGTGGGCAAACGGTTCTTTGTGTGCTGCAGACCTCAGGGACACGCCTCCAACCCAGAGGCTCGCTGTAGTTTCTTTGCCTGGGTTGACAAAGGAAAGTGAGCAGCCGTGTTGTTTTGACCCCACTAAGACACAAATGCTGATCTGGTGTTTTTTTATCAATAAAACTGAATTAGATCGTAATTCTGAGGCTGCTTCTATGAGTTTAAAACAAACGTGTAGTTCTTGTGCTTCCATGTTACGAGTAAAAAAGCTCAAATTCAAGATTTTTGGGTGAGAGATTTTGAACTTTGTGTTTTCGATGCTGCTCCTATCGATTAGATGTAGACGCTGAATGCTGTAGCTCTACAATCACATTTTATTTTAACTTCACACCATTTGACAGAAAAAGCAGCTGTTCACATACGGATGCAGTAAAAGGCCATTTTTGGATGTCCTGTTGTTGCTTCACCTCACACACACACACACACACACACACACACACACACACACACACGTGTGTGTGTTTAAACCACACAGCAGGCTGTCTGCATCCTGGTGCTGCTGTTGGTGAATTTACAGCTCAGGTTCTCTTTTCCCCACTAGATGGCAGCAGACATGAACCCAGCGCACAGCTGGATGTCAGACGGCTGCAGCAGCAGCACACCATGCAGTCTGATCATGGAGGCCAGTGCAGCAGCATGTGGGGTTATGACTACTGGAAAAGGAGTGGCTTAGACTCAGGAAATCCCGCCAGCGTGTAGCTTCTGCCTCTGCTCTGCCTCCATTTTTCCATCCCGGCACGGCCGCCGGTCTCCTTCAGCTTGCTTTTATTCTTTTAAACTAAAAGCAGATTTTTGATGTCAACCAGCCAACTAGTCTTCCCCTCACAGCTGTCTGGGTTAAACTGACTGTTACCAGAGAGGTGAGCATTGACAGAGGTCCAGCTCTCCACGTGCTCCAGCCTCTGAGGTGTGTGTTTTAGGTTCCAGCGGTGAGTTGATGGGGAAATGTTTCTTGACTTGACAGAAATAAAGATAGAAAATTATATCTTTAAAAGTATTTTAGTTTTTGTTTTGTTAAAGGAATATTTCTACTCTGATTGGCTGCTGATCTGCCATGCTGGCGGTGTGTACATCACAGGAGCGGGACTTTAAATCCACTAAAGTTAGATTATCATGGCTGCTGGAGAAGGCGGGCCTTTCTGATGTGTGATTTTACTAAAGTTCCTCTCCAGGAAGCTAAAGGGAGCTGGTTCAGCATGTCTAAGATGCTGTTTGTGTCCTCGTTGCTTACCTTTGCCACTGTCGTCTCATTGGGTCACAACTCAGAATTCATTCAGTGGATATGTTTACACACACACACACACACACACACACACACACACACACACACACACACACACACACACACACACACACACACACACACCTGTTCACGTTCTTATTCCCTCCTAAACAGGCTTTAGCTGCCAGACTTTAGTAAATCGGGTGTTTTTGAATATTTCCTCAAACACTGAGCTAACAAACAGGATCTACACAATAAAAACAAGCTGAACTCATTCAAACTGGAACCAGATCCAGGCTCTGACGCGTTCTAGGAAAGGTGTTGTGTCACCGTGAGATAAACACAGTTTGGGTGTGTGAGCGACAAACCTCCGATCTGTTAACCTTATCAGCTAACTGAAGTGTTGTGTCCCTTAGAGCTGGGCTGGGTTACCTCTGCGGCTCAGAGAACAGCACTTTGCTGCTTCCTGTCCAGCTGAGCTCATAGTTTTGGTCCTTCCCCTGAAGTCTGGCTGACTTCTACCCAACCTGGATTCTGATCTTCAGCCAGAGCTGTGGGAACATTTAAAGTGCTGATCTGCGTGTGATTGCTCCGGGACGTTGACATTTTCCTTGTTCCGTGTCCGTTCAGCTTTCATGCTCGGGCACCTTCTGCTCTCCAACCACACACGGGCCGTCCTGAAAAGGGACTCATTTACTAAACTAATGACCATCACCCTGACCACCAGCAGGACACACACCAACCACCTCAGATGAACGCACTTTTACTCCTGTTTCCATCTGAGCACCTCCGGTTGCTGGGCTTTGGGGTTTAGCAGCAGCCCTGAACCCTACAGGAGCTCCGTTTCAGCTCAGGACACCTGGTGACAGGATCCTCTGACATCACCTGACTCGGCTTGGTTTATCGAAGGGTTAAAAGTATGGGCGTTCCCGTTTTCCGCTTGTGCTCCCTCCCTGTAATCTCCTCACTCTTTCCTCCTTCCACTACCAAGGAGCTTTTAGACAGAATCAGGACCAAACTGAATATTCCTTACATTTCAGGTGAACCCTCACAAGGATTTATTGTGTCTTTTAAGGAAATCTACCAACGCCTTCATCCCCAGGGTAAGTTACTTAAGTGCCCCATGGAGGAGAAGGGAAGGGCTGTCAACAGTGTGCGGGTCTTGCGTCAGACACAAGCGTGTGGTGTTTGCTGCCAGTAGTAAAAGAAACCTTTATCTGCTGGTTGGGAGCTAATGCTGGTTAATTATAGCTACTAAATGCTTCTGATTAAATGACAGGATCCACCTGGTTGAGTACATAAATGAATGGACTTTATTGATCAGTGGCTAAATTCACTTGTTACAGCAGAAAACAGGCAACTTCTACATTTTACTACCTTTTTCTGTTTCTGCCCACTTTGTATGAAACAATCCTCACAGCCACTGAAATGGATCAAGTTCCCTGTTAACCAGGTTTGTCTAGTCCCCCCCCCCCCCCCCCCCTGTGAACCTTGTGCTGAGTAGAGCGTCTATTTAAAGGTTAGGTACATGCAACCCAACCATTTTCTTTCTGGGGGAGACGTTTAATTACAAACTACCCTTGACATTCGGGATGCTTCGGTGGTTGTGTGTGTTGGCTTTGCACCATGGGAAAGTAGCTGTGACCAAATCTGACCTGAGACCAGTGTTGGGGGGGGGGGGAGCAGCTCTGTATTTAGACTAAACAGCACCGTTCACACTGGAGCTTATTGTCCCCAGGCCATGGAGTGGATGGATCAGTGCACGTCCACACGGCTGCTCAGTGTTTAAGTTCTGCATGAACGTCTTAAAGAAAATAAGAAATCCTGTTCATTTAGAGGTCGTGTGAAAATGCTGAGGGCTCTTTGACCCTGGGGGGTATCTCGTGCCACTCATGGTCATTCCCAGTGGTACCCACGCCCCTCTTGGGTATCCCGCGTGGGATAACGCGGCACGCGTCCCCTGACAACGTCTGGTGCTCAGAATGGTTCCCGTTGGAACTAAAGCGGACTTTTGTGCTTTCACCAAAACTGAACTCTGCTATTTTAGCGCTTTGCAGGCAGAATTCTTTCAGTAAAGCTGAAAATGAAAAAGGAGGATTATTAACGCAAAAAAAGGGGGATTCCAGTAACATTTAAAGATGTTTGCTCTTCTGAAACAAAGAAACGTGTGTTTAGCTCTTCAAGTTAAAAAAAATAACCTTAAAGCAGACTAGGACTTTAAATACGTTTCAATGTGCTCTACTGTTTTCCTCACGTTGTACACACATCACGTTTCTGCCTCTGAGAACATTCATCCCCAGGCCCGCGCCAGTCCTTAACAAGTTTAGACGGATCGCAGCAGACACGATACACACATGATTAACGTTAGATGTGGCGTCTGAGGTCACCGTACTCCCTGAGCATTCCAATCAATCCTGCTTACGTCAAAGATTCACATTTATGCTCGTCTCCTTTGAATAAGTCCTAAATCAGGCTTCTGTTCCCAGCAGCAAACGTAGATCCAACACAGCCACCAGCATGGAGCTCCAGAAGATGAATGGACACATCAGAGATGATGGGTAGGGCACGAAGCAAGCAGCTACTGCTGAGTTCATCATGTGACTCGTAACAACTCGATGATCTCTTGTAGGTTTGATGGGGTTGATGCCATGACAGAGCACGAGGAGTTTCTCCCACAAAAAGATGGCGTGAAGAAAGAAGTTCACTTTACAGACGTGCGTTTCCTCTCCTTCATAATGACAGATACCAGTTTTTATGCGTAACCGACTTTCCAAAACGATTGTTTTTTATGATGTGAGCACATTCTCACCTGTCCTCTTATTCCAGTTTGAGGGAAAGACTTCGTTTGGCATGTCTGTCTTTAACCTGAGTAACGCCATCATGGGCAGCGGCATTCTGGGATTGGCTTTTGGAATGGCCAACACCGGAGTGGTCCTCTTTGTGTGAGTAGGCAGGACAAAATGTTATTTCATATAACACCCACCCACCCACCCACACCCACACCCACACACACACACACACACACACACACACACACACACACACGTGTTTTTATGGGTTTGTGTGGACTACGTTTTCTGAGTTGTTTGTCTGGACCCTGGCTTCCACTATAGCCAGAATGGTGCAAAAATTATGTTTAACTCTAGGTGGGACAAAGGAAGCTTCCTCTAGGATTTTGGTTGTGTGGACCGGGTAAATGTCCACACTATGTTGGTCTCCTGTCAGGGGTTGGTCCACACAAACCCATAAAGACAAGTGTATACACACACACACACACACACACACACACGCGCGCACACACACACACACACACACACACACACACACACACACACACACACACACACACACACACGTGTTTTTATGGGTTTGTGTGGACTACGTTTTCTGAGTTGTTTGTCTGGACCCTGGCTTCCACTATAGCCAGAATGGTGCAAAAATTATGTTTAACTCTAGGTGGGACAAAGGAAGCTTCCTCTAGGATTTTGGTTGTGTGGACCGGGTAAATGTCCACACTATGTTGGTCTCCTGTCAGGGGTTGGTCCACACAAACCCATAAAGACAAGTGTATACACACACACACACACACACGCACGCACGCACACACACGCACACACGCACACACACACACACACACACACACACACACACACACACACACACACACACACACACACACACACACACACACACACACACACACACACACACACACACACACAGTACAGCTCACACACGTGCTGGCCATTTAAATCAGATTTGAGTGGTTAAATTTAGACCCCTGTGATCAGATCCAAGACACGCCTGGTTGGAGCGGGGGTGGGAGGAGGAGAGTGGCTGTAAAATCTGTCTCTCACGTCTGAATGAATGTTTTTCTCTAACGTGTGTGCTTTAGAGTCCTGTTGTGTTGCATTGCTGTCATGTCTGCATATTCCATCCATCTGCTGCTGAAAAGTGCCGGAGTGGTCGGTGAGGAAGAGCTCCGCTAACATTATAATGGTTTGTGTGGTCCTAACTCGCCCCATGCATGTATAACATATGATCTTTTCAGGTATCCGTGCATACGAGCAACTTGGGAATCGTGCCTTTGGCCAGCCAGGAAAAATGCTGGCCGCGTGTGTCATAACAATTCACAATATTGGAGGTAATTTCCTGTTTCCCCCGTTTGATTTTGTTGGATTAAAAAAAAAAACCATAACAGTTTTGTCCACAGCCATGTCCACCTACCTCTACATCGTGAAGTCTGAGCTCCCGCTGGTGATCCAAGCCTTCCTGGGGAAACAAGTTATCACTGGGTCAGTATCTTTACACATGCAGCTGGTAGATCTGCTTCTCTTTGGTAGCACACTGATGTTCCTCGTCTGTTTGTGTGACTGTCTCCCAGAGAGTGGTTCTTGAATGGAAACTACTTGATCATCATTGTTAGTGCTCTGGTCATTTTCCCTCTAGCACTCATGAGACATCTTGGTATGTTTGTATTTATGTTCACGAGCATCATGTCTCCATTGGTCATTTTCTGTTTTCATAAATAACACAGACATAAGCATCCAACCTGCGCAGTCATACATGAGTGTTTTCTTTATTCTACCTGTCCAGGTTACCTTGGTTACACAAGTGGCTTCTCTCTCACCTGTATGATGTTCTTCCTCTTATCTGTGAGTCAAAGTGAAGTAGTAAAGTAGCTGATGTTTGATTAAATGTTTAGATTTGATTAAGCCACGAGTGTCTGCAGGTTATATACAAGAAGTTCAACATCCCATGTCCACTTCCTGGCCACAACACAACTGCTCCTAATTCCACCTCTCATGTTAACGTCACCTGTGAAGCACAACCGTTCACTGTCAACTCTGAGGTACCGATGCTTTATGACCGTGTGTGTTTTCTGTCACGTTTAGTTCAGCACCACCTCATGTTCCTAACGCACCCAGGTGTGTTAAATCAACAAGGTGTGTTGTGTGGGAACAGATCAAAATCCTGTTGCACCACTGATCTCTGATCCGTTTTGCCTGTTAGACTGCTTACACCATCCCCATCCTGGCTTTTGCTTTCGTGTGCCACCCTGAAGTGCTACCAATCTACACTGAGCTACGAAAGTAAGTTGCAATGTTTTAAACCTTTCAGTTACTAAATTCAACTAAATAAGGGCTGCATGGTGGAAAGGTTGGTGGCACAGTGAGTAGGTCACTGGATTGAATCCCACTTGTGGACTTTCTGTGTGACATTAGCATGTTCTCCCCTTGCAAGAGTGGGTTTTCTCAGAGTGCTCCAGCGTCCTCCTACTGACCACCGTGGATGTCAGCCAGGTTAACCAGAGACTCTAAAATTGTCTCTAGGTGTGAGTGAGTGTGTGACTGGACGTTTGTCTCTGTGATTGCCTGGAGACCCGTCGCGGGTGCATGGATGGATGATGGGTGGGTGATGGATGGGAGGATGTTGGATGAATGGATGGATGACTGGCTGGATGGATCGATGATGCATGGTTGTGTAACGATTAAATTGACATATTATTTAATGAACCATAAAATGTGAGATTCCATAGGAAATATGAATGGATGTATGATGGATGGGTGATGGATGGATGGTGGCTGGCTGAATGGATGATGCGTGGGTAGATGGATGGATGGTGGGTGGGTGGATGAATCGATGATGAGTGGGTGGGTGGATGGATGGATGCTGGTTGGGTGATGGATGGATGGATGGATGCTGGTTGGGTGATGGATGGATGGTTGGTGGCTGGCTGAATGGTTGATGCGTGGGTGGATGAATAGATGATTGGTGGGTGGGTGGATGGATGAATGGATGGATGATGTTTGGGTGGATGAATGGACAGATGAATGGATGGGTAGGTGGATGGATGGATTATGGGTGAATGGATGACAGGTGGGTGGATAGATCGCTGGCTGAATGGATGATGTGTGGGTAGATGGATGGAAGAATGGATGGTTGGATGATTGGTAGGTGGATGAATGGATGTACGAATGGATAGATGATTGGTGGGTGGATGGATGGATGATGGGTGGGTGGATGGATGGATGGATAGATGAATGGATGGATGACGGGTGGGTGGATGGGTGGCTGGATGGATAGATAATGGATTATTGGTGGATGGGTGGGTGGATGGAAAGATGGGTGGATGGATGGATGGATGGATGGATGGATGGATGGATGAATGGGTGGATGGATGGATGATGGGTGGGTGGATGGATGGCTGGATGGATAGATGGATGGATTATTGGTGGATGGATGGCTGGATCGATAGATGAATGGATTATAGATAAGATAAGATGACCTTTATTAGTCCCACAAGTGGGAAATTTGTTTCGTGTACAGCCAAGTAAAAGCAAAGTAAAAGTAAAAGTTATGCTGCAGAGGGAGAAAAACACTAAAATACAATAAGATCGATCGCAATGAGATAAAATAAACTCAATAGACAGTTTATACCTTAAGAATGGGTTAAAAAATAATAAATAATAACCATACTAGATACAGCTAGAGATACAGAGTACACTTCATCCAACAGCTTTGTTGTAGAGTCTGACAGCAGTGGGGAGGAAAGACCTATGGAATCTCTCTGTCCCACACCTTGGGTGCCGCAGTCTCCCACTAAAGGAGCTGCTCATAGCTGTCAAAGTCACCTGCATGGGATGGGAGATATTGTCCAACATGGATGACAGTTTAGCTGTCATTCTCCTGTCACTCACCACCTCCACAGGGTCCAGGGGGCATCCTAGAACAGAACTGGCCCTGCGGATCAGTCTGTTCAGCCTCTTCCTATCCCCCGCAGAGATGCTGCTGCCCCAGCAGACCACACCATAAAAGATGGCCGAGGCCACCACAGAGTCATAAAAGGTCTTCAGGAGAGGGCCCACAACTCCAAATGGCCTCAGTCTCCGTAGTAGGTACAGCCTACTCTGCCCTTTTCTATACAGGGCATCTGAATTATGAGTCCAGTCCAGTTTATTGTTCAGATGGACCCCAAGGTACCTGTAACTGTCCACAGTCTCAATGTCCATGCCCTGTATGCTCAATGGTTGAAGCGAGGAATGCTTATGCCTACGAAAGTCTACCACCAGCTCCTTAGTTTTGCTGGCATTAATCTGTAGATAGTTCAACTGGCACCAGTCCACAAAATCCTGAGTCAGTCTCCTGTACTCCTTGTCATCCCCATCCTTGATGAGACCCACAATCGCAGAGTCATCCGAGAACTTCTGCAAGAAGCACTGAGTAGAGTTATAGGAGAAGTCTGCAGTATAGATGGTAAAAAGGAACGGAGCCAGAACCGTTCCCTGGGGGGCCCCCGTGCTGCAGACGACACTATCCGACACACAGCCCTGAGCCCTCACATACTGTGGTCTGTCAGAAAGGTAGTCCAGAATCCAGGTAGCGAAGTGATGATCCACTCCAGCGTTCACCAGTTTGTCCTTCAGAACCGAGGGAAGAATGGTATTGAAGGCACTGGAGAAGTCAAAAAACATGATCCTCACAGTACTCCCAACAGTCTCCAGGTGAGCGAGCCATCCCATTGGTGGATGGGTGGCTGGATGGATAGATGGGTGGAGGAATGGATGGATGGATGATGGGTGGGTGGATGGATGATGGGTGGGTGGCTGGATGGATAGATGGGTGGAGGAATGGATGGATGGATGATGGGTGGGTGGATGGATGATGGGTGGGTGGATGGATGGAGGATGGGTGGGTGGATGGATGGAGGGTGGGTGGGTGGGTGGATGGATGATGGGTGGGTGGATGGATGGAGGGTGGGTGGGTGGGTGGATGGAGGATGGGTGGCTGGATGGATAGATGGATGAATTATTGGTGGATGGGTGGGTAGATGGATGAATGGATGATGCATGGATGGGTGGATGGATGATGGGTGTGTGGACAGGTGGACTAATAAGCATTTTGTGTATTTCTGTGATGTTTCTCACTAGTGCCACCAAGAGGCGCATGCAATGTGTTGCCAACGTCTCCATCCTGGCCATGTTTGTCATGTACCTGCTGACGGCCATTTTTGGTTACCTCACCTTTTACAGTAAGACACTCTGCCCGATTTGTCCCACACACCCATACCCGTTGTCCTGCTTTGTGAGGGCCTTGTGTTAACAGCTGGTTCTCCACTCTGTAGCTGCTGTGGAGGCGGAGCTGTTACACACCTACTCTAAAGTGGACTCCTTGGACATCCTGATTCTCTGTGTGCGTCTGGCTGTGCTGGTAGCTGTCACTCTGACAGTCCCCGTGGTTCTCTTTCCGGTAAGCAATCGGAGAGAAATGAGTAATATTTTAGTGTGGCCTTTCATGACTCAAGTCTGACTGAGAAGGAATTTATTCTTCAGTTTATGTCTGAGGCAAAGCTTCATTGTTCTCCAGCTAAAAAGGCAATAGTTACACCAACAGTCTAGTCTTGCTTCATTGCATCTTAAACAACAGCCTACCCAGAACCAGAACCCAGGTCTGCACATCAAAGGTTCTGAAACTGGTGCGCTGACACAGGAAGAACCCTGGGCTGACGGGAGGTTTATAACTGTTGCTCTTTAGGTTTAAAAGTATCAGAAGAAGAGTTAGGACATTCGTTTTTATGATTTTATCGTGTGAAACGTTCAATGAGCCCTTTGTCATCACCCTACAGTGGAGTTTAGTCTTTTGTGCAACATTTGACACTAGAACACATCAAAGCAGCAAACATCTGCTCACGTAACAATGGTGGAGAGGAAGTTGAGCAACAAAACCAAATGTAGATTTTCTATTTTGATGCTTGTGTTTTATTTCTTAGAAAAACAACAATTCTTCTGTTTTCTGTGCATCTACAGATTCGTAAAGCCTTGCTTCAGATCTTTTTCCCCGACAAGCCTTTCCACTGGGTCAGGCACATCACCATCGCACTTTCTCTCATCATATCAGTTGACCTGCTTGTTATATGTGTCCCTTCCATCAAAGACATCTTTGGAGTCATTGGTAAATGAATATGAGCTTTACTGCCGGTTCTTCAGTCTTTTTTTTTCCCAAACCTGGAACTGAAATAACTTTTATTTTGGTTTGGCGACATGTGCAGGAGCCACGTCTGCACCCAGTCTCATCTTCATCCTCCCTGCTATCTTCTACATCCGGATTGTTCCTGAAGAACAAGAATCTTTGAAGTCGAGGCCCAAAATCCAGGTACAAGGCTCAGACGTTTGACACGCTCATTATTTTCTGTTCCTGTTGACTCAACATGTGGGATCCGTGCTCTCTGTTGGCAGGCTATGTGTTTTGCTGCATTAGGGTTCATCTTCATGATCTTGAGCCTGTCGTTTATCATCATCGGCTGGGTCACGGGAAAGTCTCGGAGCGGCGGTGGACACTAGCTAGCAGCTACAAGCCAAGACTGACCAGAGGAACTCCAAACAGCACGTCAACCAAAACTCACCCTGCAAACAAACCCCACCGGTCAGCCGAGTTCTCATCCGGGGTTTGGTGATTTACGACGAAGGACAACAGTGAAGAGCCTCGCCCAAAGGAAGAGCTTTCCTGATGGGTGCTGTGCGTTGACTGAATGCACCGCTCAGAGCAAGGATGCTGGTGGGGCCGTGAAGCAGGAGGACAAACGAGAACCAAAGCAGAAGTCCGGTTTCAGGAGCCGGGTGGAAAAACGGAGCCACTATCATTTACTTCCATAATACGTCATATAAGTTTTTGTTCATTAACTTTTACTAAACAAACATTCATTATAGGTTGTTCATTCTGTTAGTTTTTTATGTACAAGATTCTGGTAAGATGTTGCTCGGGTAACAACGAGGAGCTGATGGTCGGCATCGCCACGGAGGAACTTTATTTCACCTAAAGACAACTTTCTGTGTGATGAAACTCATTTAATGTGTTTTTATGTCTCCTGACGACTGACAGGCGGCTCTGTACAAGGTCATGATTTAGGTACCGATGCAACCCGGTGCAATATGTAGGAGATTATGCTGCTGTTGTCGACGGTCAGTCAGAGGGTTACTGATAGTTGTGTGACTCTGAAAGGTGGTTCACACAAGTGAAAAACTGTTTTCTGTTCGTCTCCAACCCACAAACCAAAGAGTATTTAACTGTTACGTTAAGAGAGAGAATGCATTGTTTTCCTGTCACATTCAGCTGTTCGATCAGTTAAATTCAACACCCAGACTGTTTCATCATTTCCTGCATTTACAATTCAGTTGCTTTTAATTGTTTTTATTGTACGACTGGACCAAACACCTTTGTTCCAGAGCCTGCGCGTTTTAAAAATGTATTTAAATGTTGTTTGTCAATAAAAAAAAGTCTCTTCTTTGTACTTCCTGTACATCTGATGCTGATTATTTATGCATGTAAACTCTGAGCTGGAGGGAAGCAGCAGTGCCCTGCCTCTGTCTGAACATGGAAGTGACACGTTCACGTCAGAGTGAGAGAAGACAAGTGGGGGTTAGAGAAGTGTGGCTGTCTGCTTCCTGCTTCGAGCTGATGCTCGCTCAGAACAGAGAAGAGAAACTTCCTGGATCGTAGAGAATATTCCGACCGCTGTCCTCTTCGTTTTAGACTTTTGATGCCGTTACATGTTGGTTTGTGAGAGGCGTCATGAGTCGTGGAGCTAAGAGTAAAACAGAGAGCGATCGAAGCTCTTTGCTGAGCCAACAGGAGAATGACATGTTGGAGGAGCTGCTGGGCAGAAGGTGTGCTGTAAGTTCTGAACCGGGAGGAAATAACCCACCGTTCAATTTATTATTCATCACTTCTGCTGCTAAACAAAACTAACGCATTCCGATTGCCTGCCTATATGTTAGATTTCCTCCTCTTTGAGCCGCTAAAACGTCACATGCTGAAGAGGCAGGCGTTAGCTGAGGCCTGTCTCCTAAAACATCATCCTTTTGAGTTGGGAACTGAAAGATCCTTTCTGTAAGCAGCTGTGAGTGATGTTAAGTTATTTGCTGTTGGGTCACCATGACGGAGGCAGCTGTAACAGGAAATGCTGGCTGGCTGGATTCTTCCTCTCCTGTCAGATGTAGACGCCATGGCTGGTTTGGTCTGACAGCAGAGCAGAAGTTTAGTTTTTGACTTCATTCGTCCGTAGGAGTAAGCTGGCAGAGCCGTGAGACATCAGACGTGTGTCAGGTGTAATCCGGAGAAGACAGAGAGCCTTTTGAGCTCTTATCACAAAAATGAGAGCAGAGGAGGAAGTTATCCACCAGCAACGAGCAAATTTACATGTCAACTGGGTGTGTGTGTGTGTGTGTGCGTGCGTGTGCGTGTGTGTGTGTGCGTGTGTGTGTTTAGTCCACAGCCACCGCTGTAGCACAGCTGTTCATGGCTCTGCCACACAGCCCGTCCACATGGAGCCTGCAGCACACCGGAGTGGTCTGCTTCGTCAAAGACAACCCTCAGCGCTCCTACTTCATCCGGATGTTCGATTTGAAGGTCAAATAAAGAATCTATGAGCTCATCCTCTCTAGGTTTTGTGACTGACGTCTCCGTTGGAGAAGCTGTGACTCAGATGTGACGGGAGTTAGTGAGGGGCAGACGCGCTGACCAGGCACTTTTTTCCACAGGCAGGGAAACGGGTTTGGGAGCAGGAGCTGTACGACCAGATGGCTTACTTCACGCCTCTGCAATACTTTCACACCTTTCCTGCAGATGTAAGCGCGCACTAATCACACAAGGCAATAACTGTGTCAGTATGAAATTGTGAGTGTGTGTTTGGGTGAGTTAACAGGACTGCCAGGTGGGCCTGAACTTCACGGACCAACAGGAGGCAGACGCCTTCCAGCATGCTGTCGTGGAGAAAATCAACCAGCGGAACAGCCGGATGGGTCAGCACGCTCCTGCTCCTCTCACTACAGAGCTTTAACCCTCCGGAGGCAGGCGTTGCAGATTAGCAACGTTAAAACCTACCGACCTGGTTTCTCCACATACGTGTTTCATGAGCATGTTTTAACTCAGGAGCACCCCTGAAGGACTTAGTTGTTCGTCCTTTTATCATAACTTACTTTGAGCCTGAGAGGGTTAAGCAGACGTTTAGAAGGACACGCTTCCATGTTTATATTTAGAACAGGTTTGGGTTATGGGCTCGGCTGTAGCACCCTACATCAATAGTAGTCAACGGGGGCGGATCTTCAGGGGGGAACATTGTTGTAAAGCCTTGCCTTCCTCTGCTGCCTCCCTACTTCTATGTCCTAAACGGTGTATTCACATCTGGGTCGGCCCGGTCCATCCCTGGCAGGGTAATTGTGTTCACATCGGGGTAATCTGTGTGTTTTCTGTGCTCAGCCGACCATTTTTTCCAGATCTCATCTCCAGCGGACAGCTTGGCACTGACAACACATCCACTTCGGACCGACTGGGTGGCCAAAGTTCATGTCTGCCTACAGAGAAAGCCTTTGATTGGCAAGCAGAATCAGCCAGTGCTGGCTTCCTGCATACATGATTCATAATCATTCTGGATGCAGTGGAGTAAACATCTCCTCCGACTGCAGCTCACACCTGCCGTGGGAGCACAAAGCCAGACAGCTGTGAGGAGCGCGTGGCGGTCTCAGTGAGACAGTAGGAAGCTGTGTGCTTCATGTCAGAGTCTCTCAAAGCAACGCAACTCTCAGCCACCTTTGTTTACTAATTGAAAAAAGGACACCGTGGACTTCTCCATGCATCTTTTGCCCCGCCTACATGCTCGGAGACGTCTACGTTCCTGAGAAGGCTGTGCAAACAAAACCTGGCCATGGTGGGATGGGCCAACCCAGCCAGGACCCAACCGGGCTGGGCCAGATGTGAAAATGCCACGAGTGATGGCAGAATCAGTCCAGCAGGGGCGGATTAAGAACTGAAGAACATCCGGGGCTTAACACACGCACACACGCGCGCGAACACACGCGCGCGCGCGCACACACACACACACACACACACACACACACACACACACACACACACACACACACACACACACACACGCACACACACACACACAAGTGACACGCACTAGTCAACATCATATATATTTGTCTTGTACCACATCATTTTTAATCTGAAGCTACATATTAAGCATTTTCAGGGCAGAGTATTGTTCCTGTTAGTGTTTAGTGTGAGATGATAGTAAATATTACCTTTCTTTCTCCAACAACTTTACCTGATAAGCTAACTTTAGGCAAACCAGCAGCACAACAAATATTTTCTAATAAGACTCACAAACCTGAGTCAGCACCAGTCTCATCAAAGCTGGGGTTCTGTCGCCGTACTTTTGGTCTAAAACGTCCTTATGTCCATCTTCACTCATGCGTTTCAGGCAGAGAGTGAAGAAGAAGCCGGCTGCTGAAGGGCTTCTTCTTCAGTGGTGGAGGCTCAGGCAGGCTGTATACAAACTACTGCCAGCTGCTCCCTCTCTGTTGGACTTTGGTACTGCATGTTACTTCTGCGGTTTAGATCCGGGGCTTTTCATGAAAGATCCGGGGCTTCAGCCCAAGTAGCCGGGCCTAACGCCGCCCCTGCAGTCCTGTACAGTAATTTAGGTTCTTTTTCTGAAGTAATTCTAGTTTTCTTTCTGTATTTATTTTGTGGAACTTGTTCAATTTTAAAATTATACTCAAAATTGTCTTTGATTTTTCTTCATAGGAGATCATGACACAGTTTAAAGTGTTTTGTGGATATTTTGTTTGTTTCATTTGTGTAAAAAGGGATTTCTCAACAAGGAGGTCCAGCATTGTCACCCTGCCTGTCCTCATCTATCTGCCACAGCGTTTCAGTCAACCTGAAGCATGTTTGTTTGTTTGTTGCTGTTTAACACTGGTGGTAACCTCATCCTAAATGTTTTCTCTCACCTCTGCTGCTAACAGAGAAGAAACAGCGCCCCCCACCGACGAACGGTAAGATCGACAGCTCAACCCTCTCCCCTGTGCAGGGTTTAATCGAACACCAGGCTAAATAAAAAATGCTTTTGTGCCTCTGCAGATAGAGGATCCCTACCCCCACTCCCAACCGACAGAGGTTTGCAGCTCCATCACCTCATCTTGTCCCCAGGTTTTCTTTCACCATTTAAACCCAACTCTGTTTCTTCAAACAGCGCCACCCGGGAGTCCTGGATCTTTTCACATGGCCACAGTGGATATCCAGAATCCAGACATCCAGTCGTCTCGCTATCGCTCCATGCCCTCACCCCAGTCAGTCGCCCCCGACAAAGGAAAGAAGAGCAAAAAGGACAAGAAAAAAGTCCCTAAACTCTCCAAAGCAGATATAGGAGCACCCAGTGGGTTTAAGTAAGCGTGGGAGCCTCTAAACCTACTGTGAGGATGTCCTCCCATCACTCAGAGTTTTCTGGTTCTGGTTTCTTCCAGGCATGTGTCTCATGTGGGATGGGACCCCAACAACCTTGACCCTGACCTGTCAAAACTGCTGTCCCGAGCAGGCATCGGTGAAACTGAGCTGAGGGATGAAAACACCTCCAAGCTCATCTATGACATCATAGAGCAGTCAGGAGGGATGGAGGCTGTCAAACGGGAGGTGAACCGAGGTCAGACTCATTACTTTCTTCCTGCTGGTTAATCCACCTGCTCTCCTCCTCCTCACACTAACTTCTTCCATCTTCTTCGATTGGACTACAGCTCCTCCACCTGCCAGGCAGGGCCCTCTGCCTCCTTTTCCGAGCCCCACTTCCTCTGCCCCGACCCCTCCACCCCCACGAGGTCGCTCTGGTCCCCTGCCTCCCATCCCAGGCCAGATACAAAGAGGACCACCACCTCCACAGCCACCTCCATCTCGTGGAGTCCTGCCACCCCCTCCTCCAATAGGCCGAAGTGGTGCACCTCCTCCACCACCTCCTGCATTCTCTACGCCTCCACCGTCTTCAAGGCCCTCTCATGCCTCACCCCCCTCTCACAGCATGCCACCTCCCCCGCCACCATCATCTCGGTCAATGGGGGCTCCTCCTCCTGTCCCATCCACACCCAACAGAGGAGGTGGAGGAGGACCTCCTCCACCACCGCCACCACCTCCACCTTCTCAATCTTCTATTCCCTCAGATTTCCCCCCTCCTCCCCCCGTGTTTAGTGCCCCATCAACACCAGCTGCATCCACAGGAGGAGGAAACAGCAGGGGGGCTCTTCTTTCTCAGATCCAGGAAGGGAAATGTCTCAGAAAAGTAAAGGAATATTTAAAAGAATATTTTGCTCTTATGTATTTGTTTTACTTTAAAAAATATATAAATATACATATAAATTGACTTTTGAAGTATAAACATCATCCTCCATCCCCTGCTGCAGGTAACGGAGTGCTCTGGGCCACCCACACCCTCGACACCAGACACAGGTGAGGGCATCGTAGGTGCTCTTATGATGGTCATGCAGAAGAGGAGTAAAGTCATCCACTCTTCAGGTAGGCAGCAGGAAATGATCCGACACATCTGGGAAACAAACATCCATTGCTTACGTGCCTTCTCTTTTTCAGATGAAAGTGAAGATGATGGGGCGGAAGACGACGATGATGAAGATGAATGGGACGACTGATTCTGAAGTGATTTTTCAACCATCACACCATAAAACTGTTACATTTGATGTTTTATATCTGTGACCTCAAAGCGTAGTTTAACTTGTATTAATGAGAAACTATGACTGATTGAGGAAATAAAAGAGAGAGCAGCTCAAAGGGATGAACGGTTCTCATGGGAACATTTCCGTGTCTGATATATCTGCAACACGTTATGAATTTTGGGTACAAGAGGAGTGGTGCGACGGAGTCTGGATCGTGGAACAGAGGACGAACTCTTCATCCTTGATGAAGAAGTCATCTTGGTACAAATGTGTTGTGTAGAGATGAAGATGACGAGCCCATTCTCATACAGTGGGGCAAAATGAGATGATGTTGCCCCTTTAAAAAATAAGGTAATTAGGGACAGGAAGTTGGCTCCCTGGTTAAATTCTGATCTACGAACTTTAAAAGAAACTCTAGAAAATTGGAGAGAACATGGCGCTCTACACACCAGGAGGAGTCCTACTTATCCTGGAAATAGTCTTGTTCTTTAAAAAAAATAAGCTTCGACAAGCTAGAACTGCTTATTTTTCATCGTCAATTGAGGAGAATAAGAATAATCCAAAATTTCTTTTCAGTACAGTTGCTAAACTTACGCAGAATCAAAGCTCTGATCCATCTATTCCCTTAGCCCTCAGCAGCAATGACTTCATGGGATTTTTAACAAGTAAAATTAATTCTATTAGAAACAAAATCTTTAGCATCCTCCCTAATGTGATTTCTTCTTCCTCAGTAAGTGAGGCAGCATCAGAAGTGACTGTAGAACCTCATCTGTGCTTGAACCGCTTTGATCCAGTTGAGCTTTCAGAGTTATCAGAAATATTAGCTTCATCTAAACCTTCAACTTGCATTTTGGATCCAATCCCAACCAAATTATTTAAAGAAGCATTTCCTTTGGTTACTGCCCCCATTCTAGATATAATCAATCTATCCTTAGTAAATGGATATTTACCACAGGATTGTAAGGTTGCTGTAATCAAACCTTCACTTAAGAAGCCTTCTCTGGATCCAGATGACCCAATGAATTACAGACCAATATCTAACCTTCCATTTTTATCCCAAGTCCTGGAGAAAATAGTGGCCATCCAAGTATGTGAGCATTTAAACACTAATGCTCTGTTTGAGGAATTTCAGGCTGGTTTTAGAGAGTATCACAGCACTGAAACTGCATTAGTGAGAGTTACAAGTGATATTCTCATGGCCTCAGATAAGAATCTTGTGTCTGTTCTAGTCTTGTTAGATCTCAGTGCTGCCTTTGACACAGTTGATCACAATGTTCTTTTAGAAAGACTTGAACATGTTGTAGGGATCAAAGGAACAGCGCTAGGCTGGTTTAAATCCTACCTGTTCTGGGATTCTCCTCAGAAGGCTCCTGGATGCGTCGCCACATCGGAGACAGGAACAAGCGCTATTCAGCCAAAGTTTCATAATCAGGGAACATTTTCTAAGTGACAAGTATCTCTGAGAGACCGGGTTTGGAAAACACTCGCTTCAGTGGGAGGAATCTTCCCGCATGCGCTCTGGTTCTGCAGCGCGCTCCAAGCCAATCTCCACAACTTCAGCTCGCTGTGCACACATGCGCTGACAACGAGCTGCGCTGAGCAGTGTCCAGCTCAGACGTTCAGTTGGGAATCTTTTCTTGGGTGATTTAGCTACATCTGCGATCAGTGGCGGCTGGTGAAAAATATTTTTGGTGGGGCTGTGCTATTTTTTTTAAACAAACTTGTGCTTTCTGAGCTTTGTGCACAACTTCACTATTTCCTGAATTGAGCACAGCTCTTTTATTTCCTGTCTTACATTACTGGACAAAGGGATTAATCCAGGTGTGTCTGACTATTGGAACACTGCCTTGCGGACCAAGGTTGAAGAATACTGCATTAAATTGCACATAAAATAACATGACCATATATGGTCCACATCCACATTACTGTTTGTGAAACTAACATACTGGAGAATGTCATCACAATAATATTAAATAAACAAGTATGTACCTGATCTTTTGCATGCTGTTGGTGAAGCTCTGGATGACCCCTGTCAGATGTAGACAGAGTCAATGTTCCTCTTCTGCAGCTGGTTGGACAGCATGTCCACATGTGGCATGATCTTGTGACACAATGCCAGCAGAAAGCCGAAATCTTCTTCCTCCAGCATTCTCACAAAGCCTCCTGCCTCTCTCTCAGTGATTGGATCAAAGTCATCCGAGTCTCTGATCATCTGGAAAAATCTGAGGAGGTCATCCTTGTGCTCATACACTGTGTTGACATCTTTCTCTTGGACAAAATGTCCCGGTTCTGATCCACTTCTTCATTGTGTTTCTTCACTGCAAGCCTGTGTCCCTCGTCTCTAGCTGCATGGCTATGTTAGCTCTGCCTAGCATAGCTAGCTTCACCGTGTTGTCCATGTGCGCCCGGGATAACTCATGTTTCTTCACCTTCTCAGAAAAATGTTTCATGTCAGTAACTTCTGACTCAATCCATGCCTCATCTGTCACAGTCGTTTTGAATAACAAACACGGAAAGCAAAATAACGCATTAGCGTGATTGCATCCAGCTAGCCAAGCCTTCCCAGAAGCCTGGTGTGTATTTTACCTCTCTCCTCCTCCTGCTGGCTTATCTTTACGTCGGGCTGATCTGGTCCAAGCTCTTTGACATTAAGTTTTTCCACCATAGTTCTCCTCTTGAACGGATACTGGAGAAGAGACCGAACTGAATTCAGTGGCTGCTGAGATCCGGTATCCATGCTGGTTGTAGTCACCGGTGGCGTCCATGTTACATCTGCGTCACCACCAAAAACAACTCTGCCGAGTTCTGCCGAGTTCTACCGAACACCAACGAAACCTTTGGCGGTAGCTCTATCGCCCATCATGCTTCTGAAACAACGTCGACGCTGATTGGATACATTCCCATTCCTACCCTTTGATTTTCTTGTCAGCAATTGGTCGGCTGGTCCCGTCCTGTTTGGGCGATTCAAAAACAGCACAGAGCCTCCACGGCTAGGCAGAGACCAATATATATATATATATATATATATATATATATATATATATATATATATATATATATATATATATATATATATATGTATATATATATGTATATATACGAATTATTTTTGTTACAACACACACAATTAACTTAGAATATGTGATTATTGTTAATTTTATTTTTTTATTTTTTTAAATAAAAATTATAAACACGGAAAAACTGGGAGGGCGGCGCCCTATCGCCCTCTACTGGCCAGCCGCCACTGTCTGCGATGTGTGTAATGAATTAAACGTCAGTTCGTCTGCATGCGTCGGGGTAATTCTTTCTATTCTTTCTCCGTCAAAATAAACGGTCAAATACGGGAACTGTCCGGTCAACACAAGCCCTGCTTTTAACTGTTCTGTTTTCTTGTGAAAATTGTTGGAAAGAGATAAAATTTAACTTGATTACCACCAGAGCCAGTGTGCCGTTATCTCCGTGACGGTAAACGAGGGGAAAAACAAATTGATCGGATCCTGCACGTCTTTTAACACATTGGTCAGGATTGACGCACTTTGTTTTCATTTAGTTGGTTAAAAAAAAAGTCAGGCTCTGGCTCGGGTCGGGCCAGAGAATCCTGAAAACCTTTTCGGACCGGTCGGGCCGGACACGGGCTCAGATTTTAGGCCCGTGCAGGGCTCTACCTCCTGGTATGACCCACCGGGTGGAAACTTTGGCAGATCCAGAACTCTCTCCAGAATTTTACGAATACCTGTGAAACAAGAACATTGAGAATCTGGTACTCCAAGTCCATTTATGTCAGTATCTTAGACTGAGAGACCATCTAAAGGCTAAAGAACCCATAGCAGGTGTTCTGGACTCATTAGCTGATTAGAGTGTGACACTTGACTCTAGAGTATTGAACCTTTTCACAATATTCTGATTGTCTGAGATTCATAATGTGGAGTCTCCATCAGCTGAATGCCATCACAACTATAAAACATCTGGATTTGTGTGCAATGAGTCTGTCTCACAGATAGCTTCACCTTTTAAGTTGGGTTACTGACATTAATGAACTTTTGCTCCAGATTCTAGTTTTTGAAGTTGTCTTTGTGACCATGGATGGGATAGATGGGGGGCACCTGACAGTAAAACATCTTATTTAGTGCTTTGTGTGTTAGAAAAGCCATGTTGAATGTTTCATAATAAAAGATGACACAACAGTAAAGGACAACACTACATCCGAGCCAAATTCATTCCCATTTTTATAGAATATTGTACATAAAAATTGGTTTTGTCTCATTTCCTCAAATATCTGTGCAAAAATCCCAGATTCCCTCAAGTTCCAACACCAACAAAGTGCATAACTGGAAGAACACCATACACTACATACATGTTCAATACTCACACGCTGTGGGTCACTAGCACAGGGCAGCAGAGGGGTCAGTACACAACAACATCAATCGAATTAGCTGAGCAGAAAACACCAGGCCTAAACCAGCATCCTAACACGAGTCTGAAAACAAAACAACCGTGAAATGTACAACTTGCAACAAACAACAATGCATGCAAAATCTGTATTTGTATCAACATCATCCAACACAAGGGTAACCTCAGCAACAAGTCACGACCATTATTATTATATTAACAATCAATATATTACATTTCTTTTTCAAGATACTTAATAGAAAGCACACCTGTGTAATTTACATTGTAGTCAGCGATGTTTAACAAGGGACACCAAGTTTGTGTGAAACAAGGGGAACGTCCGCCCAAGCAGCCTGTTTCAACCACAGAAACATTATTGTACATAAAGTTCTCTATTGGTAACCAGAGCTGAACTGTATCATTTACAATGTGGACACCAGTAGTGTAAACTAGATTTCCTATGGGTTTACTGGGCTGACACGTACAGACCCAACACCTGCCCAACAAACGGAAGTGATCCAAACAGATTTCAGTTAACTGTCCAGCATAGAGTCCAGTCCACACAGGCTGGAGGTGGACAGTCTGTCCCGTCGTCTAACCGAGGCCTTGGTCCTGACTTTCCGTGTGCCTGCGGCTGGTGCGCTTTCGCTGCTGCTGTTTGGGGTTGACCTGTTCCCAGTAGGACTGGCAGTACTGGTTGATCAGTCTAATCTCTGGTGGGAAGGGCGTGGAGGCCAGGGGCAACTGAGGGTGAGGCCCCGCTTGGCGAGTTTTTGGCTCCTCGTCCTCGTCTCGAGCTGTGAGCGCTAAGACGATATCTCGATCGAGGATGCGCAGCGCCACACGGGCCACGGTGTGTTTAAAGTTGTTTTCAGTGGCGAGGCAGTGGTACAGCCCCGCGTCTGATTGGTTGAGAGACTTCAGAAGGACACCATGGTTGGTCTTCAGGACTCCTCCAGCACGATTCAGCTGCAGGTGGAAGAACGAAGGAGCAAAAAATAAAATTAGGAAAGGGATCAACAGCTTTTTGTTTGGGCATTCAGATCAATGCAAACTGTGTTGTTGTTGTTGTTGTTGTCACATCAAACTATTTCATGTCCATTTATAAGGAGATCAGTTGAGTTCCCAGGTGGTCTGCTCTTCCTCACCACTTTCCTCTTGCCCTCCCTCTGGAAGAGCCACTTGACGCTGGCCTGAGGAGAGCGAGGCTGACATTCCAGGAAGGTGCTGCTGCCTTCCACCCCAAACTGCACCGTCTCTCTCAGCCGTTTCTCCACTAAGCGTCCAGACGGAAAGAACAAGGTGAGAAAATGCAACAAGAAGTTGAAACAGTGATTTGAACAAAGACGGTACCTTTAGCGTTGAAGCCTCTGCACTGTCGGAGTGGATCTCCATGTTTCACATCCTGCCTTCTGCTCCTCCTGAGGTGGACATTGAAAGTTTTCAGTAGGACTGACATGCCCTGCAGGACTTTGAGGACATGGTGGAGGTCTCACCGTTTGGTTGATGGGGTGAATGCGGAGCAGCTCTCTCCATCCCAAGCACAGTAGGGATCCCGAGCCAGGCAGCAGTCCGAGCAGGCCCTGCCGTAAACAGCACAGCGATGCAGCGACACCTGCGTCAAACCGCCGTCTGATGACACGTAGAGCTGTTGCTGTGGCAACACGAACAAAACCGATTCAGTTCAAAGAGGCTGGGGCTGATGACAGAACATCTTAATCCTCCAATGAAGAAAAACCTACTCTTTTAGAAGAAATCTTCATGGTCTTGACTGGAGCTCTGCTCTGTAAAACCAATCATCAGAACTATTTAAGCTGGGATCATGGTGTTTTTTAATATTCAGGCATGTGGAGACATACCCGAAAAACCTCCACCTCCTCCAGCGTCAGCTCCTCCATGCTGGTAGGATCTTTGGGTAAAACAATCACCTTTTGCACGGTGCCGCGATCTGAAAGGTCAGTCAAATATTGTTCAAGACAAACAATATCAACCAACAATCATTTGTTTCCCCCTTCACTTTTGGACTCGACATTCTCAGTGTGGTGTGACAAGGGTATAGGACAGTCTAAACATTTATATGTGGATGGTGTGTTCGATAGTTTTCCCAATTTGTCTTCTCGTTATAATCTCCCTATTACCCATTTGTTTCGCTATTTTCAAATTCGAAATTTTGTTGCCAAGTGTTTCCCAAATTTCCCCTTTTTACCTCCAGAACAGCGGTGGGAAACTATCTTATATTTTATTCCTCATCACAGAGGAACCATTTCGAAACTTTATGATGCTATTCTGTCTCTTAGTAACCACTCTAAGGTTAAGCTTAGGGGTATATGGGAAGGAGAACTAGGAATTGGAATACATGAGGAGTCTTGGGAACAGGCTATAGCAAGGGTACGATCTTCCACCTCCTGCGCTCGTCTTGGACTTATCCAATTTAAGGTCATTCATAGGGCGCATTTCTCTAAGTCTAGACTTTCTGAACTGTATCCGGAAGTGGAGAATAAATTTGATAAATGCCAGGGTTCTCCTTAGCCACATGTTTTTTTTTGTGTCCTGAGCTACAACGTTTCTGGACAGGGTATTTTGCTATTATGTCAACTGTTCTTGGCGTAACTCTTCATCCTTGTCCTCTGATTGCGGTATTCGGGATTCCCGATCGCTCACTTATACTGGACTCCACACAAAAGGATATCATTGCCTTCACATCCCTATTAGCGAGACGTTTAATATTGTTACATTGGAAGTCTGCTAAGTGTCCTACTGTTTCCCAGTGGCTTAAAGATGTCATGTTTTTTTTTAAACTTGAAAAAATGTAACATACGCTGAGAGGGTGCACGGCCAATTTTTTTCATAAGTGGCAACCCTTTATCTCTTATTTTACTAGTCTAGAGGTATTACCTGTTTAAATGTACTTCTGTTATAGTTATATTCCAGTAATATGTTTGATGGTTGTGTTGATCTGTGTGGGACGGGGGGGGGGGGGGGGGGGGGGTCTTTGTTTTTGGTATGTTTTTTTGTTTAATTGTCTTGTCCCCCTTTTTTGGTTGTTGTTCTGTCTGTTTGTTGATATTTACCTAGAAAAATGAAGAAATGTTAATTGTATTTTGGTAATTGTAAGAACTGTTGTTTTCTTCTTTCAATAAAAATATTAAAAAAAGACAAACAATATTTATATAAAATATGACTCACATTTTCATCCTAATATTATCAGATGAACTTGAAACATATAATTAGTTTGAGACATATTATTATTATTATTAGTTTTTATTATTATTGCAGAGAGCGCAGGGGAAAACTGTATGTGGACTTTATGTATTTAACATTAATTGTGTCTTTTTTATTTACTTTTATTTTTTTAATAAAAAACATTAATTGTGTCTTTATCAAAAAAAATTTTTTATTTTTTTAAATTAAAAAAACATGAATTGTGTCTTTATTAAAAAATATATTTTTATTTTTTAATAAAAAACATTAATTGTGTCTTTATTTAAAAAATTATTTTTATTTTTTAATAAAAAACATTAATTGTGTCTTTATTTAAAAAAATATTTTTATTTTTTTAATAAAAAACATTAATTGTGTCTTTATTAAAATTATTTTTATTTTTTTAATAAAAAAACATTAATTGTGTCTTTATTTAAAAAAATATTTTTATTTTTTTTAATAAAAAAACATTAATTGTGTCTAATCAAATATGAAAATGAAAAATCCATAACTGGCATGAGACTGCACTGAATGGGAATGTGGAGTCAGCCCTACAGCAGCCTCACCTGTGCCCAGAAACAGCACCTCATACCGTCCATCCACAGCATCCACATGATCCACCACCATGGAGGTGTAGCGGTAGTCCACGCCGGTTCTCACCACCAGGGGGCGGCGGTGGATCGGATAAACTGGGTGAAACATGAGGGGATGGGACCGGATGAAATTCACAGCCTCATCTGAGAAGTTCTTGGAGGACCGGATGCCAGGAGTGAAGGTTCCTCCTGGACACTGAGGGACAGGAAAATAAGGGAAGTGTGACTTTGTGTGTTCGCTGAGGTCCGTAGAGATTTTGGAGGCGGAGACCTACAGTTCCGGGTCGAGGATAGGGGATCTTGCCGTTATATTCTGTCCATTGATAGTTGTGGCCGTGCTTGTGGGCAAAAGGTCCGTTGAAGACGTTCCGAATGTCAGTCATTGAAAACACACAGACCGCGGAGCCCTTAAACACAGAGCTGGAGCAGGAATACAAAATCAACGTAACACATTTTATTAAAGAGCCAATTAACCACAAGAATGTGTTGATAAAAAACCGCGCGGGCGAGGGTGAACGCCTCACCCTGCTGTGGTGAAGAGACCATACACCATGGGGTTTCGTTCATCTTGTGTCGGCTGGATAAACACGTCTCCTGAAAGAATAACGTCGGCATAAAATATGATCAGTACAGCTGAAGAAAACAGAGTTTGAGATGTAATAAAAGCAAATGCCAGGACGTTACGTAGTTCATCAAAAGGCGTCTCGACGCCATCCTCTCCAATCACGGAGCAGATGAGACGCGCCTTCAGGAACGTGGTCCAGCGGTTCACCAGGGATTTCTGCCCTCCTTCATCGTTCTGCAGAACAGAAATGAGCTCAGAGTCTAGGTGGACTACTGACTTCGTACATTTGATCCTACCGAGCAGGTCGGCTCACCAGACACACTCTTCCCACTCGGGCTAAAACCGTGGGGCTCGCCCCCCCGGTGGTGTCTAGACTCTTCTCTCGGAAGAAGAAGTAAAGTTTGTCGTCGTTCTTTTCTGCGCTGTCAGGGATCTGCTGGATCTGAACAAACACGGGCTCTGGAGGATAAAAACAGATAGAGCAGAGGGGGGACTGAAACAAGCGGTTGTCAAATAAAATGAGAGGATCCATAACCTGCAATCATCTGCATTTTCCTCTTCACGCCCACGCTTACTCACCGTTCAGCCACCTGGAGTCAGACTGCTCCGTCCGGACCGCCGGCCTCCCTCCCATGGTCCTAAACACAGCCGCATCCGTGCTCATGAAGTCAATGTGCACACCTGCATACAGGTTACCGTCTGCAGAGGAGGGGGACATAAAGAAGAGAAGTAGATGTTTGCACGGAGAGCTTTGATTTGATGTGTTTGAGTTTTCACTTCTGCGCATCTTACTGATCAGAACCGCAACGTTTTCCTGTTTGGGATCGTAGGAACACTTTCCCTTCCCTGAATCCACGTAGCCAGGGACCAGCCTAAACAAGTAGTCCTGCACAGGCAGATCACACCAGAGAACGCATAAAAATAGACCACTCAGAGGAAACAAGGGACCAAAGGAAAATCATAAACAATCCGTGTCCCAGTTAGCAGCGCTGAAATATTTAGCAGGGCTAAGCGTTGTCGGTCTGTGCTGCTGGAAGGGGAGCTGGCTGTAAATCCCACTCGGGGAACTGTGAGCGTCCTGCTCACCTCAGCCCTCCAGCCTCTGTTGATGAATGTGCAGATGGGCTGGTACGCGCCCGTTCCACAGGTGTAGAGGTGGGTGCGGTTCCACGGCTCAATCATGCGCACAAAGTTGGCGCACTCCCCCTGGACACAAAGACTCGTGAGACGACCAGAATTCAACCATCTCATCACGAAAGCGGGTGCCTTCTCACCTGCTTGCCCTTTCCCGTCATCTGGCATTCTCCCTTTCTCTTAGCAGAGGCCGGCCAGTGGATCTGCACCACAGAGAGCACAAACGGCCCCAAAAACGGTCAGAAGATTTAACTCTACATGTAGACACAGCGGAGGAGATTTGGCAAGCGTGCTGCCGGATTCTGAACGCACAATGAGAGGCTCTTTGTTGACGTTGTGCATGTCCAGAGCCACCAGGTACTCCCGGCTGCCCAGGTACAGACGGCCCTGGTCCTGGTCCATCAGGAGGATGCGGTAGTCGCTGGTGTTGAAGGAGAAACTGAACGGCCGTGCTGCTTTTGTGTCCATCAGCTCTGTGTGGAAAATATGAAAAGGTTTGTTTAAAGGAGAGAAAGAACATCTGGGGTGTTTGGCAAGGCTGCGACTTCAGCGTCATGTTTTATTACTGACTCACGTCCCGGGAACAACACACTTCTCACTAGTTTGTCTTGAAAAATGTGCCACTTATTAAATATAACTCAACACGGAGCATGTTAAAGAGCACATTTGCTTTTAAGATCTCAATATTTAATGTGTGCTGGGGTCTGACTGAGTTTAAGCCACCGCCTGTCCCGTGGAGTTGGACCAAAAGGCGGGTCTCGGAGGAAACGCGGTCAGTGGAACTCACCGCTAAGGTTTGCGTTCAGCTACGCGTGACCTGTCAAGACGCGCCGCTGTGGAAAATGTTTCTCCTGCTTCTGTTTGCTCCCCTGAAAGCTTTGATTGGACCTTCTTCAGCTGCTGCAAAACTAATGCCCTCCAACAATTCTCTGATTGATTGCATTGATTGAAAGACTTGAAAGGCCCTCCTTAAACATATGCGGCATTTCCAAAATACTGTCAGCTCTGTGCGCACACACTGTGGAGGCAGCAGGATCAAACCACGCCAAATGTTCTCTGAGGCCCTCAGAAGCAGGCTTACGGGGATCCGAGAGGACGAGCTGTCTTTATTTACATCAAAGCGCCTCCCATCTTTGAGGCCGGCGCTAACAGGATGCAGTCAAGGTGCCATTAAAATAAGCCATCTGCAATCAGATCTCCGGACAGCGCGGGACGGAGTCTCGGAGGTGGAACGGGGTCCAGCTCTGTTCCCCGAGAGATAAACACAGGATAACAAGCTCCTCCGGGCCAAAGTGGATCCTGACTAAATGTAGAAACGCCGCACCCCTTTATACATGTGTCCACGCTCCGAAAATAGCAAACAATGTCCCGCCATCATCTGGTAAACATTCAGCAAACACTTCTCCTCTGACGGCATTCCGACACCGATAGGGAAACACTGGGAAGAAGACGCAGGCCCAGCCTGGGCCACCTAAAGGTCTCGAGTTACACGTCGTCACTGACGACTGCTGCCACTCCGACCTGTCTCCTGCGTGCCGACAGTGCCATGAGGACACGGCAGTCTTCGGTTACGTTCTGCTTTCTAGCAAAGCTGATTATTCTGTCTAAGCAGCCCAGGCGGATCCCTCTGAAGAATGTTTCATTGACCCAAGCGCCAAGGAAACAATGTGAGCTCCCCGCTCTGTGCAGGCCCCGCGTATCCCCAGAGTGTCACTCAGACCGGCTCAGGCGTTCAGAAGAGTCACATGTCCTCCAGCCGCCCTGAAACCTCCTCCACAGGCGCCTCGGGGAACAAAGAGGCTCGCTGTCACAAACAATGAACAATAAATCCTCAGAGTGGCAGAAAACAGTTGGGGGCTCCAGCAAGTTCTTTCCTTTCTTGTTCCGGACTAGGGGGGAAGGGTGGCGGAGTTTCTTTTCTTCTGTCGAACCTGAGAAAAGATCTAAAAATCTTTATTCACGAAGGTGTGTAAAGACGTGGACGCCTCCGACTGAGGGGGAAAAGTTCAAGACTAAACTTGTGCTCCAAAAACATCCCGGTAAGCTGTTTACCAAGAAGGAATTGGTGCTAAAGGTCGAGCAAAAAAAATGCACGGAAATTCCTCTCCCGCCTGTCAGAGGCGTGCACGCCAGCTGCTGTCACATCAGTGCACGCGTGCTGCCAGTGCTTATCGACCACAGATCTGGAGATGAGCTCTAATCTGCTTCAGATGCCTTCACGTAAATACGGTAATCACGGAACTTTAACACGAAGATAAGAAACCAAACGCTGTCTAGACCTGACCCAAACCCACCGCGGCTGCACAGAAGAGCACCCAGGAATGTTGTGAATCCGATCCACGCCTCTAATTTAGCCGTTCTCAGCCGAGGCGTGAGGCGGGCACGTGTTCTTGCCCGTTTCGGCGCTGAGGTGACACCGTGATGAGGATGTGGAAATAACTGTAATCATCTTGGCGGCGTTTGGATCAGATGTGTCGCTCTGATATTTGTGAGGAGAAGCGCTGCAGCGTTAGGGTTAATGAGCGCATGGGAAAATCCCAAAAACCTACAAAAACCCAGATTCATCCTCATCTGGGTTCTATCCCAGGAGGTCCAGTCCCGATCAGGTGTCAGGTGGCATCAAAACAACGGCGGAGCGACAGGTTCCACTACTGTGCGTGTGGGTTTTAGGGTGTGGGGGAAGAAACTGCTGCTGAAGGGCACTACCAGTAACCCGCCACGCATAACATCCACCTTTTGTTTTCAGTGTTGCACTGCTTGACATGTGGCAGGAAGTACGTCCAGAGAGGAAACAAAACCTCTGGCGTGGGTGAACGAGCCCGTGTGCGCGTCTGGGACGCAGCCACACAGATCCGAACAGATCCGCTGCTGTAACAACCGTGAGAGGCGGTCGGACCCGACATGGGTGAGCTCACCTTTGAAGGAGAGGTGAACCCGCGGCGCGAACTGCTGCAGGCCCAAGCTTGGGTAAACACAGAGGGCCAACAGGAGGAGTCGGGCTGCAGACGCTGTCATGGTAACAGTCATGCAGGTAGCCCACAGAGATCTAAATCTGAACAAAAGAAGAAAGAGGAATGAGTGTTATTA